>NW_020664369.1:14604491-14622669 GCF_002925995.2 Terrapene triunguis | reverse complement strand
TGGCAGAAGGGTTACAATACAAAGGTCCCTACCACTTAGGAAATGAGACCAGGCCTAAGTGGCATCAGTTGTAACTACACAATTGTGACGTATTGGGAGGCCGCATCTAATCAAATCCTCTGTATAAACCTTTCTAGCTTCTTATCAGAGTTTATGTGGACAACTCAGGAAATGAAGTTATTCATATTCTGCATTATCTTTTATTTTAATTATCTGCATTTTGAAGGGCATATTGTTTTAGAAAGTGGCAGATATGATATATAATCATTATGGATTGAGAGATGTAATACTATGCTATAATAAAACAAATATATAAACTTAACTGTGGTGGCTGTTGACTTTTTGACAAGTCAGGCACAAATCTCAAAATAGTTATTTCCACCCTCTTCCAATATATAATTTAATAGATATTAAAACCTTACTTTTACTAATACTTGAAGAAACAGTAGACAGACCTGGGAGCTGGAGCTGCCACCGTTATCTCCTCACGGATACACAGGGCCTGCTCTATGCGAAGAAGGTTGGGGAGGCACAGGGCACAGGCCTCATCTCATCATCTGCAAACCACCTGCAGACTAGGTTTAACTGCTACAATTCTGCCATGGCCTCACCAAGCAGTAAATACCACTGCAGCACCATTACAAAGAGCTTCTCGGCGTGCTGAGTTGTTGTGGTAACAAGGCAGCTCCATGAGGCACCAAGATTCAAACCTCAACTTTCTCTTGTTGCATTTTGCAATGGCAAGAGTGAGCTATGATATTGAAATGAAATCAGAATTTGCCCTAAAGTCTGTATGTATTTATCAGCTAAAGGAAAATAAAAAAGAATATGCAAAATGTATTTTTTGGCTTTTAGGACTTCTTGGTTAGGCTGTGACTCACTTGCCTGGGCTGACAATCCACCTCTGAAACCAATTGGGCTTGAAAGTTAACATAGCTTAACATATGGAATCCAATTATGTTTTTTCCCAAATCCATAAATCACATCAAAAATTCAATGGAAAACTAATGGCTACTGGCTAATTTCTCAGCTGCAGCTCCATTTACAGCAGCACAGTATTTGGCCCCAATATCTAAATCATTGATAATAGAATTGTGACAATCAGGGTCCAGACATCCCAGTTTCTGAACCCCAAAGAATAAGCAATTGAATCAACTGATTGTATACAGTTGTATTGTACTGTAAAAGTGCATGGAGTAAGGTCTTTTATGAAAGCCGGTGACACGCTGGTCATGAATATAATTGTGCGATGTATGTGTGGTTATTGTATACATTGTTATGTATGCGGTCCGGAAATACGTTTCTAAAATATATTCAGAGCAAGCAATCTGAGTAGAGCAGATAAACGGGTTTGTCCTAGACAAAGAAATGTGGATTCGCCCTTCTGTGAGGGTCAGGTTTTGCAAGCAAAGGACAATAGAAGTACATTTGCATACAAGGTAAACAAAGTAGTCAAACTAATCAAAAAAGCAAATTGACCTGGGGGTGAATAAAAGGACTTGGTGCCTGCACCCTGAAGAATGAGCAGCTGGAACAAGGAACTTTGTCTGGACTTACTTTTCAAAGAATGCAGTCCAAAGGTTTACTGGACTATAAAAAAAGGGCAAAGAAACCAGTGATTTATATCTATGAAAGATGGGTCCTCCTGCTAAAAGAGACCGGAGAATGCTGACAATTTGGGGTGATTAAGAAACTATGTTAGGCAAAAGCTCTAGCTTTCTAGAATTAAATTTTAGTCACTAGAAAGTGTGTTATTTTTGTTTTGTTTGTAACCCTTTCATATCTCTTTCACTCTTACTTGAAATCACTTAAATCTATGGTCTTTGTTAATAAATTTATTCTTCGTTTTATGCAAACCTTTTCAGTGCTGTGTATTAAGCCGGAGTGTATAACCCCAGCTGAGCTAACAAGCTGTTGTGTATACTGGCTCTTTGGAGGCAGTGAACTTGATATTGCCTCTGTGAGTGTCCAGTAAGAGGGATAGGAGACATGCCTGAGAGACATGTCTAGGGAACTCGGGAATTGGAGTTCACTGGTTGTTACCTGCAAGGGTAGGTTTGGACTGGCAGAGTCCTGTCGAGTTTGCTGGCAAAGCAGATGGGCTGATGTGCTAGGAAACTGACACACAGCTTAGCAGTGACAAAGCTCTCACTCTTGCTAAGGCAGAGTTGTAACACAGTGGCTCTCGATTTTGGGTGTCAGGATGTCACAGCCATCTACGATTTTATGAGTCTACCTAAGTAAATAGAAGAAAGGCCACGACAATGATTAAAAACAAACAAACAAACAAACTAAACCATAAGAGACAGAAAGAGAGAGATCAATATCTGGCAAATAGAAAGGGAGACAACTATTATTTTCTAACTTCTAAGAGATTTTTGCAGTCGATAAAGAATAAAGTTCTCTTAAAACAAACACAAACAAACAAAAAGTCCTGGGTAATTTCATGTCTATGTATGTGAGTAATAGCAGGTCTATTGTATTAAAAATCTGTTCCTTTAAGAAGATTAGGAAGTTTAAAGCTTCAGCAGGCATTAGACTTAGAAAGGTTTTCTGACACACAGTATTGATATAATTGATGCTAAGGAGATTTATTTATGTAACTCAGTCATTATTTTTTATAATAATTTAAGAGAGAGGTTTCTACACTAGACAGTAAATTTTGAAAGCCCACACATAGTTCAACATGACACTCCTATTTAGAGAGTCACTCAGCTAAAGCAGATCTTTGAAAATGTACTCTCGTAGGAGTATATTCTATTACAAACACAGGAATCTGCACAGAGCGGTGCAAAGTCTAGTACATTTAATTTGTCACAAGTTACAGTAGACTGCCAAAACTGGGCTAGTGCTTTTTCTTGTTCATCAGTGCATTTTGCTATCATAGTACAGGGACCTGCATTCTCCATTTAGAGGCATCAATGCTTCATGCACTTTTTTCTGCTGGCCGTTTTTCTTGTCAGTTTGCTTTTTCTCATTGCTGGTGAGTAGCTTATGAGAAATAAACCACTGAGGCACATCAGACCTTATAAAAATGGTAGACCAATGAGTAACTCAGTAGGAAGCTGAGTTTTTCTATTCTGCTGTCTTTCAGTTGTGTGGCTTGTATTAAAAATAAAATAAAATAAAAAAAGACTCCTGCTGCGTCTCACATTGATAGAAACTCCTTTTACCTTAATTATGCCAGTGACATGTATTTTTGTTTATCTTTCTAATTATTTATTTATAGTTGACATGAAAATGTTTCCCACTAGACATCATTGACTGCACCTAACCCAGTAGTGAATTTCCTTTGTGAGACTTTTGCTATTATAACACGATTAAAATAGCACATTAATTATGCATCCTGCTATAAAACTGGATACAGCAGAGGAAATAAATGCATATTAATAATACATTAGTTATTAATCTGTATGCTTGTCATTTGAATGAGATGCAAACTACTACGTCTTCAATTCATGAAGACTACCAGCAGTCTGCATGTTAAGTCCACTTACATCTCACCCCTGCAGAGGGATAAACTTTTGTTCAAGGTCATCTTGTGCTACAAAATTACTCTGTTGTTAGTTGTCCTACCCAAGATAATGTACAAGCGTAGTTTTGTTATTAAGCCAAAATTTAAAATTGAGTATGGCATCTGATTTGATCGCATCATAAGAACATAACATGAGAAGGGCCATACTGGATCAGACCAATGGTCCATCTAGCCCTGTATCCCGTCTCTGACAGTGGCCAGTGCCAAATATTTCTGAGGGAATGAGAAGAACAGAGTAATTTTGAGTGATCCATCCCTGTCATCGAGTCCAAGTTCTACCCATCAAAATGTGCTAGAGTAGCTATTAAGTTTGGCATCACAGTTTTGTGCTCATAAAAAAAGTAATTGAAGCTCAAATCACTCACATAGAGGACGTTGTTAGAAGAGTAAGAGGAATGATATCAACAGTTTGCTCTGCAACTACCTCCCATTGTCTCATCAAAGGGACATATTTGTGCTAACTGCAGGGGATGCCAATTATAAAGCCAGTCCTACCTCTTGAGGCTATCTAGAAGGTTCTGGGAAAATCAACACTTCATTGGATTGCTTCTGAGGGCTCTTAATAAGGTTGAGAGTGGACTAGCTTGAATGTCACAAAGCTGTGTCCCTTTTGGTTGCAACCAAGAGAGGGTAATTAATGTCTTGTGCAACAGGAAAACACCTGGCCACATCCTTCAAATTTTAGTCTAAGTAGTACAGTTGCAGAGCAAATAGGTCCAGCTCACTATTATGCCATGATTTTGTGGGAGACATTTGTTTTTGTTTTCTTCAAACAGTTTATTTAAATTATGGACTGTTTGGGCTGAAATCTTTATTGGGAGCTTGACTGTAAAGCAGAGGAGTTTAAGGGCACTTTTTATGTTCCCAATTTCAGTTCCACCGTGAAGGACATAGTGATATTTTCCTCATTGCTTAGTTTTCTGAATGTTTAAATAAGTTCTCAATATTAGGGCCGGGAAGTGGGGGGTTTTTAAATGTAAGGCTTTGAAGTGCGCCTTTTCCCCTTAACCTAACTAGGTATATGTCACCTCTCTCACCTTATCTTTAAATACTATATACACATTCACTAATTTCAGGTGCGAACATTTTTGTCTAGTTGCCTCAGATTTGGCACCGAAAAATGGATGCACCCAGAATTAGTATATACTTTTTTATGACCTGATTAACTTGATGAAAAGGGTCATAGAGGTCAGCACATATAATAATAATAATACTTAGCACTTATGTAGCACTTTTCATCAATAGATCTCAAAGCTATGACAAAGGAGGTTAGTATTAAATGGAAGCACAGAGAGGGGAAGTGAGTTGCCCAAGGTCATCCAACAAGTCATTGGAAGAACCAGGAATAGAATGCAGGTCTCCTGACTCCCAATGCAGTGTTCTATCCACTAAGCCAGACTGCCTCTCCTCATCTAGATCACACTATCTCTGCAACAGATAAATCCAGCCATTGTTAGAGATGTAGATTTAGATTTTTCCCAGTTGACTTTGTATCCAGAGAAGCTGCCATACTTTTGATTTGTACAGCATGTAGCAGGGTGGACATGATGCCCTTAAGATTAATGAGTCCGCGCAGTCAATCATCTGTATATAAGGATAACAAGGCTTCTCACTCTCTATCTCTTTCCTTTCTGTGGCTTAATCTCTTCTTACTATTTTCTCCCAACACATCCTTTACTGTAAACAAACATGTTGTGTTTTACTCTGAAAGTAGACGGTGGCAGGAAATGAAAAATAGGGTGGCAGAATATCTTGTCTCAGAGAAGAACAAAGAAGAGAGGTCATTTCCTCTTTCCTCACACGCTAAAAACCTTCCAGAGCTCCTACCAAAACAGTCAACATCCCCACCTACTGTTTCACCTCGAAAATGCGGTCACACTACACCTCTTGGGACAAGCTCAGTTCATTGCAGAATCAGGTCTCTGGGGACGGAGAAACCAATAGTGAACTGCTCAAAAAGACCCCATCACAAAAAACAGGAAAGAAAGCTGGAAACCCAAAATACCAATGCTTTTAATGTTTGTGTCATTAAATTGGTTTCGTTTTAAAATGACATTGCAAAATTATATATTCACCGTTTACTTTGTGTTGTAAAACCCCTGAGTGTTCTCTGTGAGACTAAATGAAATGATCTGGCGGGCTGCTGAATGTTTTGGCTGCTCTAGGGTACTTAAGTAGAAGTGGTTTTGCATTATTGTTTTTTCTTTTCCTTTTTTGGTAGGATAGGTCATAAATAATTACTCTCTAAAGACCTGGTTCTGCCGTACTTACCTAAGGATTGGGCACTGCATTTTATTAACCCTACAGAGAAACAGTACATTCATTCAGAGTGGGCCACAGTGGCATTCTGGAAGAAGTATATTTTCATAAATGCATGTAATCTTGTGGTGTAAAGGCTTAGTTATTCCTAACTGTTCTTTGTCTTGTAATCTGCAGAGCACAAATAATCATGTGGTTGTTCTGTAAGAACAAAAGAGTTACCCTTTAATTCCAGCACTGTTACATCAGTGCTTTCCATATTTAAAACTAACTGTTCCTGCACTTCCCTTTCAGCTTTGTTAGTAATTACAGTACCACACAGCCTGTCTATATATGTTAGTGATTATGCTGTATTAATCTCTCAGGGCCTAAGGGCTGTGGGAAAACTGTGAAGATCCTAGGAGATAAATTGGAAGTGAAGGCCATCTCCACAGAGGATTTCTGCAACCCTCCTCCATGTCCTGCCAGTAGGGCTCCAGTGGGAATATGCTTATGCACCGTGGGAGGAGGATTTCTACTGCACATAGGAAGCACTCAAATTATATAAAGCATCCAAAAATGGCTTTATAAACCTCAAACCCATCTCTAGTCCTGAGTTGAATACTACAAATCTTATAGCTAAAGCTACTGGTATTTTGGTGGGAAAATTCACTTTGGAGGGAAAGATATTTTGTGGCAGTTTTGTTTTTGTTTTTAAGCAGACAGCTGCTTAAAATGTACACAGAAGTCCAGTACAAGAACGGATAGATAGTGGGTAGGGTGTGAATGAAGTTGTCAACGGTTCTTGTGCTGGGAAGCTGGAAAAAGGTGTAGTTGGACTTCTAACATTCTCACCAATCTGATAGATGTAGTGAGACAATCCTTTGCCAATACAAGGGAATTACATGAGCCTTAGGGGTTGAGATTTGGTAGGGATGGTTGCATACGGGTTATGAAGTTGTGGAGTGATCTGGATTTCTTGATAAGCTGGGCGCAAGCAAACAATATATGTTTTAATATGGGTAAATGCAAATGTATACATCCAATAGCAAAGAATGTAGGACCATACTTATAGGATGGTGGGACTCTATCCTGCAAAGCAATGACTGAAAAAGATGTGGTGATTGTGGTAGATAATTAGTTGAACATGAGCCTCAAATGTGATACTGTGGCCAAAAGAGCGAATGCAATCTTGGATGAATTAACGGGGGAATCTCGAGTAGGAGTAGAAAGGTTATTTTACTTCTCTACTTGGCAGTAGTTTGACTGTTGCTGTAATACTGTGTCCAGTTTTGGTGTCCACAATTAAAGAAGAATGTTGATAAACTAGAGAAGGTTCAGAGAAGATCCAAAATAATGATGAAAGTATTAGAAATCATGTCTTATAGTGACAGACTCCAGGAGCTCAATCCATTTATCTTAACAAAAAGAAGGTTAACGGGTGACTTGATTACAGTCTGTAAGTAACTACATGGAGAGCAAATATTTGATAATGGACTCTTCAATCTAGCAGAGAAAGGTATGATCCAATGGCTGAAAGATAAAGCTAAAAAAATGCAGACTGGAAATAAGGCATACATTTTTAACAGTGAGAGTAATTAACCATTGGAACAATTTACCAAGGGCTGTGATGGATTCTCCATTATGGACAATTTTTAAATCAAGATGGGCTGTTTTTGTAAAATATTTGCTCTAGGAATTATTGTGGGGAAGTTCTATGGCCTGTGTTATGCAGAAGATCAGACTAGATCATCACAATGGTCCCATCTGTCCTTGGAATCTATGAATATATGGAACACTTTCCATCTATGGAATGGTTATTTTTTCTTCTTTCCACCACCAGCCAACCTTCCCTCTCAATAGCATCTGTGGCTCCTTCTGGGCTTTATGAGGCTGGGAAGGTCATATATATATTTTGGCAGAGTAGGACCCAATCATTGTTTTCTCTCTCTCTTTCTGCCTAGAAACCATTGAAGAGAATATACCCAATCTGTCTAATCATAAAATAAAAACACAATACAAGTGAAGTGCCCTGGACACCTCTGCTTTGTGGTTTCTCCATACTAATGTTTTGACAATATGCCAAGGCATGACAACTGAGCCTGAGACACAAACCAAATCTGAAGTGAAAAAAAATTAATTAAATGTTAAAGTGCGTAGGATGTCGGGTTTTTGGGGAATATAAGCATCTGTAAAAGGAAACAATGGAGTATTCTCCCATCCCCCATCAGCTATCACTTATTTTATTTTCATATTTGTTTGGAGATGTTTGTTTTCCTTAAGATTAAAATGTGTCTGATAAAGGAAGCCACGATAATATCAGGTTAACAAAGCATATTTTGAAGTGATTGCTACTCTCTTTTTCTACTGCTCTCTCCCCCCCCCCCCCCCCCGCCTCGCCCACAGAATGACAACTAATAATACTTGCAGTTAGGGCCCCGTTTGTCAAGCCATCTGTGTACAGAACTTCCATTGACCTCAATGGGAGTTCCATACCTGGAGGGCTTGCAGGATCTGACCCTTACCATATGTAGCTCTTGTCAACTTCAAAACACTGTACATACATTAAGTAATCTTCACAATACCCCTCATACGAGGCATGTTTTATTACTTCCCATTTTACAGATGGGGAGACTCGTCCTCAGGAAGCTCAGGTGACTTATTCAAGGTCGCACAGCAAGTCAGGAAAAGAGACAGTGTTCCAATTCAGAATTACTGGCTCCTCATTCTGTGCTCAGTTTACGTGAAATAATTGACAAGGCAATTAAGATACAATTTTACACGTTTGAAATAACTAGGGAAAAAACATATTTGTACATATTCAGTACACGAGCAATACAGAAAAAGGGCTGAGCTATAGTAACTAACATTTGAATGATATGTTAGAGCCCCGCTTGTTTCAACTTAAGTTTTAATTTTCTATCTGCTAATACCTACATTCTTTTCCTCTGACTCCTTCCCCTTTGGTCCAGTTTCCCCTGCAGCTCTTTCATCCCTCTAGCCAATATCTGTTCCCAAGTATTTTGCTTTCAAGGAGAGACTGTCTCTTTGTAGCAGATGCCAGTTCCACTCTGTGGGATTGTAAACAGAGAGTACCCATGACAACTGATTCATTCCCCCATAGAGACCACACAAGGTATCTGTGAAATGTCTGCATTTTCAAAGAGCAAATCCTGTCTCTGACTCAGGTTCACAGAACTGAGTGCCAGAGCAGGTGCCAGGAGAATTCTTTTTGGCTTGTGGTGTGTGAATGAACTAGTGTATATTGAAGACCACAGTCTCCATTGATGCTGCTTTCAGCATTCTCTCTATTAAGTGCAGAGAGCAGCGTTCAGTCCACGGTATAATCATTTCCCCCACCCCTGAACTGATAATAATAATTTGTACCTGTATAGTGCCCTTCATTTGAGAAGTTCACACTCTGCAAACATTACTTAACTGAGCTTCACGATCCCTCTGTGAGGCAGGTATTATTAATCTCTTTTTCAAAATCGATAAATTTGGGAACTGAGAAATACAGGGCTACGTTGTGTCTAGTCCTGCACAAGTGTGCAAGAGGGAGAATATAAGAAGCCTTCATCCACCCCCTTCTACATATGCATGGGGATAGACAAAGTGCCTTCCAGAACTGCAAGGACTGGAAAAAGCTGTAAGGAGTCCAGTGCTACTCCTCTTCCAAAGGTAGGGGGGCAGAGAAGGGAAGGGCCATGTGCTAGGCTAATGTGACAGGGGAATGAATGCTGCTCTGTGTAAAAGGGTGTAGCAAGAGTTGTGAGTTACACACGCTCTCCTGTGCTCCTAGAAGACATTGTGTCTGTCACAGGCACAATGACTTGTCAGTTGGCCTCCTGCACACAGCTCTGCCTCGCTCCCTTCCCCCAAGTCTAATGCCAACTTAGAGCTATAATCTTCCCCGTTGTGATTTGCCAAAATCATACACAGGCTTTGTGGGATATAGAGTAGGGAGTAAAACACAGGAATACTGTCTCCCAGACTTATGCTTTATTAGAAACCAGATGGTAGATACCTCTTTCTTTTGTTCTTTTTTTTCCTGTTATTAATCCCATTCTTGCATATGGAGTAACTTTCCTTTTTCTGGAACAACAATACTATAGTGAGCAGAATATTATCAGCAGAGACACTAAGACACTGTTACTAAGAAAGAGAAAGTAAATGGGTGTGAGTAAGAAAAGGTGTCTGCAGAACTTGGGGCTAGAAGAAAATTTCATGCTGGCTTTTAAGGGCTCAGGCGGTTTGCACTGGGATTGAACATTGGCAATGTTGAATTATTTTAAAATGACAGAATCCTTTATGCACCCAAAAAAAATGTTGCTTCTTTAAAGCTACTTTACCAAGGACAATAAAAGGTTGAAACTTAGTCTACTTGAAGAATATATATATTGGGGTTTACCCACCATTAAGTATACATTCTAATCGTATACTGTGTGTATAGTCTGGCTCTTAAAGCCAGAGCCTTGTTGGGAGGAGGAGAGGAGGACATGCAGTATCAAGCAGTGGCTGCTAAAGGCATTTTGACTGCCTTGGCTAGGAGTAGGCATAATGCCTCTAGGGGTGCTGGAGAGATCTGTGTGCATTGGCAGTGCTTCCTGTTCTTTATGCCTTGTGAAAAGCTGTAGCATGCACAACCCACGGCAAAGCCCTGAAGCTGCTAATCCACAGGGGGAAGAAGACCATGACCATGCTGCCACCCAAGGAGACACATCCCCTTTAGGACATTGAGTGCTAACTGGCAGCATCACTAAGCCCATCATTTCTCTCGTGCTCACAAAATGCCTATGTTGTTGCTGCCCTCTCCCCTTAATTTGGCCCAAAATGTGTATGACCTGATTTGTCTATTTGATATTTCTAGTAGCCAGAAACCAGACCAGGTTTAAGTCACAAAATTAGCATTGGTTTGGTCAATAGCAGTTCAGAACCCGTGAAGCACTTCTAAACACTTCACAGTTCAGGCAGGCCCAGGATAGATACACTAGGACAGCCTCAGGTGTATGAGTGTAGCTTTGTATCTATCCAGTGAGAGGGCTTGTGTTCACAACAGGGATAAGTCGACCTAAATTACGCTACTCCAGCTACATGAATACTCCAGCTACATCGACGTAGCTTATGTCGACTCACCCCAGTGTCTTCACAGCTGAGTTGATGGGAGACGCTCTCCGGTCGACTTCCCTTACTCTTCTCGGGGAGCTGGAGTACTGGGGATGACCAGAGAGCACTCTGCTGTTGATTTAGCGGGTCTTCACTAGACCCTCTAAATTGATCCCTGTAGCATCGACTGCAGCAGCGTCGATCTCCCCGGTAGTGGAGACTAGGGGTACGTCTTCACTACCCGCCGGATCGGCGGGTAGTAATCAATCTATCGGGGATCGATTTATCCCGTCTCATCTAGACGGGATAAATTGATCCCCAAACGTGCTCCCCGTTGACTCCGGAATTCCACCAGAGCTAGAGGCGGAAGTGGAGTCGACGGGGGAACCGCGGCCATCAATCCTGCACCGTGAGGACGCGAGGTAAATCGATCTAAGATACGGCGACTTCAGCTATGCTATTCTCGTAGCTGAAGTTGCGTATCTAAGGCCTGGTCCACACTACCCCCCCACTTCGGACTAAGGTACGCAAATTCAGCTACGTTAATAACGTAGCTGAATTCGAAGTACCTTAGTCCGAACTTACCGCGGGTCCAGACGCGGCAGGCAGGCTCCCCTCTCGCTGAGCTGGAGTACTGGCGTCGACGGCGAGCACTTCAGGGATCGATCCCAGAACATCGATTGCCTGCCGTCGGACCCGGAGGTAAGTGTAGACGTACCCTTAGATCGATCCCCCCCAGTGTAGACCAGCCCTAGCTCTAAGCTCTAGTTCATAAAGCTGCCATACCTGCCCCCCAGAGGATTTTCTGTGTATAGCATGGTACTCTGGTGCTGGAGGGGTTAATGTAGTGGCACCTTCTTGCAACTGCCCTAGGGTGTATGGTTGGGGTGTAGCTCCCGATGATCTCCAGCTGCCAGAAGGATCTGTCCCTTGAGGCCATAGACAGCCAACCCATAGTAAAGCCCTGATGCTGGCCCAGTACAGATCAGCCCAGGATTGGTAGAGCACAAAGATGGTTTAGTCACGTATGAACAAACTCTTCGTGAGCTGCACAATGTAATACTTGAGGCAAGTCAAGATCTTTCCTCTGATTGGGTTCAGAAAAAAAGAACTTTGGGCCATTTTTATTACTGCCTCTTTAGTAGTTGTTTGCCAAGTCAGCACTTTCTTAAGAGAGATCTTAAATTGTGTTCCTCAGTTAAGAGTGGTGTTCAAGGGAAGCCAATAAAGAAGAAGAAGAAGAAAAAAAAAACTAATTGAAGAGAGAAAGAACTCTGACTTGTCGATCTGTACATAAACATTTGAGCATTGCAGAACTCCTCCCTCAGCACTAGAACTGCAACATTTACACGAGCCCTGCAATTGCTAATCTGCAGTCGTTTTATTGGGACTGTTTCACTCATCCAGAGATTCATCCATTTGAAATATGTGTGTTGACACCTTGTCCTGGGAATTCCCAGTGAAATCTGTTTTATTATTTTTTTAGTTTTTGCAGATTCCAATAGCCTAATTTGTCAGTAGCACAAGCAGAAGAAAGGGGAAGGTTTGGTTTCTGTAACTCACTTCCTCCAGTGTGGACATCTTTGTTCAAATTAGTTTCCTATTGTTGGTGAGGGCCAGAGAGATTAGGTTCAGATATCTTAGGATCAGATACCATTGTTCCTCAAAGGGTAAATTTCACTGATGTAAGTATCTCCTGGCTGAACTGAGTGGTAGAAAATGAAAGGGAGAATCAGAAGGAGCCAAAAATTATACTATTAAATTGCTCTCAACCAGCTTTGAATTAGAAGCAGAGGGATAACCCTTTGGTAAGGGATCACGGTTCACTAAGGGAGACACCAGATTCATTGTAAAAAAAAAAAATCCCATACTTACGCTGTGGAAATACAGAAAGCTGAAAATTCATTATGACATTTTAAGGGGAAATAAAAGACTGAGAGTCTAATATTCAAACCTTCAATTTATACAGAAAATCCAGGCTTGATCCTGGAGACAATCCTTTCAAGTAGTTGAATGATGGCATGTGTGTAATTTAATAAGTGACAATTGTAATGCTTGTAACAAGTGGAGAAGCTCTCAAACACATTGGCTTTGTTTTGATTGCTCAGTGAAATCACTGTAAACAAATAAACCCAACATTACCTTAGTCACTGAAACAAATTCCAGCCTAAAGGGGAAAAGGTTATCAATATCAGGGCCGCTTTTATGCATAATTCAAATAAGTTAATGTCACACAAACTTATAATTAAAAGACCATCCTTCTATAGGTGTACCGGTAGCAGAGTTACTGATTTCAAGAGTCTAATAACATATGTGAGCTCCTGAATAAAGTAGAATGTTTTCAGCATGAATGCTTGCTTCTGAAGTGACGTTGTCTATTGCTAAAATTGACATGAATTACTATATGCATAGCTGTATTTAGCACCAAGTAGAGGTTAACTATATGTTAGCTTTTCCACTTTCTATTTACAGATTCTCCTGTAAAGAGCTGGTTCTAATCAGAAAGTGAAGCATTTCTTTTTGCCAGCTGAAAATCGCCATGTGTTTTGGTGGACACAAAACAAGTATCACTAAGCATTCAAACTCTGCGTTTTAGCAACTTGCCCCAACTCTCGTTTTCCCTTCATCTTTTCCCATAGACAGCAGCTGCTACCAGCTGGTGCAGTGTATCAGAGAGGGTTGGTTGGTTGCTTTGTGGTTCTTGGGATGTCTGATTTTTCACGTGTTTTCTCCCCAGATTTTTCCTACCCTTGGAGCTATTTGGCTTTTGAGTCCTGCTTCACATCACCAGCTTTTTCCACAGGAGCCTCCCACCCCCAGTCTTTCCCTCCCATCAGCCCAAACACAGCAATGCCTTTAGGCTGAGAGGACAGGATACAGCAGCCTCTTAAAGCCTGTCAAAGATGCTTCTTTTTAAGCCAGTGAGAGTTGCTCTCACAGCTGTACAATGCAGTGGATTTTGGTTTACACTTCCTTCTATCCACAGGGTACCTCAAATGCTTTATAGAGTAGTGAATTAAATACTGATAAATGAAGGCAAAGGAAGACAACACCCCATGCTTAGCATAGACAGCCCTGTATATCAGAACCTTTTTTACAGAGAGGAAGGGATGTTGTCTGATTATTCCGTACTCTTTGCAAAAAGTTTTTTATCTTGAAATTTGGCTGCCTCCAAGCAAGGGCAAAAGGAGAGTTGATACTTCCTTTGAATGCTTCATTGCATAAATGCTTCATTAATTAAAATGTGCTTTATTACATGGATATGTGAAATCTTTTGAAATCTATCCTACTGGCATAGAGTTATTTCAGAATCTAGTGGTCTCACTTCCAAAATGCTCATAGCCAGACTGTTTGTTCTTTAGTCCTAGTGTGGATTTGGACCAACGGCCCCCAGTCCCAGAAGCAATAATGCTACCACCTGAGTCATCATGATGGAATGATATTGATACAGTGTTCACTCTACCAGAGCAAGGGCACAGCCTCCACATCACTCAGCTTCAGAAATAATAGGCTATGTACTTGATTGTTCCAAAGTCAGCATATAACCATGCCCCTAAACAGGTCATCTAGCCAGCTCACAAATCAATTTGTAATTAGTAAAACCTAAATTTCACTCTGATTACAATTAAAATATTTGTTTCATGTCTGTTGCTGTGGTTAAAAATTCTAAGTTAAAATTCTGGCTTTATGTCACATATGGAAATGAGCTTGCTGGCCAATCCCAGTCCCCAGTTGTGCCTATCACAAAAAATATGCACAGTTTAATATGATTAACAGCATTTGCTCAAGACCAGAGTAGTTGATATGTTGTTGGTCACAACTGAACTGTGTTGGCAGCTCTGTGTGGCGATCTGTATACCTGCTCACATTCTGCCTCCAAAGACCAATCTTCAAAATTGGCCCAATGACTATTCCACTGTGGATATATAGTCACTGAGACAGAAGGACTTTGTAGGTCATTGGTTAGAGCACTTATATGGGAGATCCCAGGTCCTGTCTCCCTGTTCTAATCACTCTTTCATTATTTTTCCATAGAGGAACATCTTCAACAGGACAGATTGAATATTTCATAGCTCAGGGTTGGAGCACTCACCTGAGAGGTTGCCCTGTTGAAATCCTTTCACGCTTTCTGGTGGGGACTGGAGGTTTGAACCAGTGTCTCTCACATCCCAGTTGAGTGCTCTGACCACTCCACTAAAAGTTTTAACCTGGGCACCCATAGCAGATTTTGAATGGGAACTGATGCAGTAGGCAGCCTCTGAGCATGCCCACTGGACCAGGCCCTGCATGCAACTTAGGTGTCTGAATTGCTCTTGGACTTAGACGGGAAATAGATATCCGGATGCTCACAGTGAGGCAGCAGTGTGGATGCCCTGAGGAAACTTTTATCCTGAAAACTTAGGCACTGAGTGAGTAGAAGTGCCTATCTGGTTTGGTGGGAGTTTTGTGGATCACAGTGGAGCCAAAACCCGAGACTTAGGCCCTAAACCTGAGACTTAGGCATCAAAGCACCTTTGTGGAGCCCACCCTGAATGCCTTGTGTGCATATAAATGCTGTGAGCACTAGATTGCAAGCAGAAACTTATAGGTCAGATGAAACATACACTGAAAATTTGGACAATAATATTTTGGGAATAAAACCATGTTTGCTATGCTTGTGATCCAACACAGTTTTTACTGCTATAGAATCATTTTGGACTAAACCTTTACACAGAATGCTGAGCTGCTTTCAATTTTATGTTAATGCAGTACTGTTTGTGACAGTAGAGGCCACTGACTTTAAATGGGAGAACAATTTTATAAAGAGGAACATCATTTTAGGAGATCAAAACTTTTGCTGTGTAAACAGGCTGGGAAAAACGTTGTCAAAAAGATTAAAAGTCTTTGAAAATATAATTCCAACAATCAAAAACAAATTAGCTACCAGTTAACACGATAATATGCATTAAAAAGGGGGTATTAAGTGTGAAACCAACAGCTTTATATGATGCAAGTTCATAAAAAGGAGAAACATCAAAGCATCCCCACAACTGTAAAATGTTAACAAAGCATTTGGAAAATTAACTGAAGATTGTTCTGTAGGTGATTAAATTTATTTGGAGATCTTTTTAAAGAGATATGATGACTAGATTTTAATGAAAACACTTACTTTGGTGACTTTAATAAATTTGGTTTAGTCAGTAAGAAAACATGAAACATATTCTTTGACATGATAGAAAATATCACCTTTCAAACACCAGGCAGAATTTCAGGGTAGCTATTAATCTATCCATTACCTTGCCAATGCTGGGAAAGGACTGCTACATTTCCAAATGTCATCAGAACTGTTTGAGTCACAGTATAAATAAATGGAGCTGCTGGATATTATTATGAGCCTTGTCTACACAGTTTAGCTCAGGGATCTGCAACCTTTGTCACGCGGCCCATCAGGGAAATCCGCTGGCAGGCCGGGACGGTTTGTTTACCTGCAGTGTCTGCAGGTTAGGCCAATCGCAGATCACACTGGCTGCAGTTTGCCGTTCCAGGCCAATGGGGGTTGTGGGAAGCGGCAAGGGATCCTAAGGTTGCCAATCCCTAGTTTAGCTCCTCCGGCATTAGCAGTGTTGTTTAGCATTGATGACCCACCAAAATTTTAAACACTTTGTCTATCTCTGGTCTCATTAACACAGTGCTTAAAATGCTGGCAGCAGCTATTGGCTCACAACATTTCTACCACTGGTGGATCTCCACCATTGTTAACAAAAGTGGGAATTGTTTGCAACATTTCACTACTGTAAATAAGATGTCTTTCACAGGAGTGTAATGGGCTGGGACTCTTTGTTTGAAACAACCTCTTACAGATGTTGAGCTGCTGAGAAAGTGTTAACTGGGGTTTGTTCACTCACTGGTACAGCTAACTTATTGCTCCACCAAGGTATAAGGGAGGTGGATCTAGTCAATAGGTTTGGTACAAACAATAGCCCTAGAAGAAAGACTTAGTATTATTTGCAGTCATATTTTTGTTAATATCTGTCCCCTAGCAGAGTGACTTTTAAAAATTATTCTGTGTTGTTTTGTTTGGAGTGGAGTGAGGACTTGCTTGTACGTGGTTCTAGAAGATTCAGTAAGAAAATATGACCCTCTTTGTTTCTAAGAACATTTTACAACTTCCATCTCTGCATTCGTTGAACATCCTACACATTCCATTGTAGTCATTCTTGTGTGAGCCTAAAAAGTTAGAGGCTTCTTAGTTGGTGCTTAGCGTTTATAATGCAGATGTACTCATAAAATTACCAAACCATTCAAAGTTATAACATGGTGCATATAAAGCTTGTTTCATCTGTATGAAAGAGACTGAATCTTTCCTCTCCAGACATCCTAGCACATGAACATCATCGCTGCAGTTTAGCAGATTCTATTGTGCTGTTGGTTGGTGTTTGCATTGTTACTGCTAGTTTTCTCTGTTTTTTTTCTGGTATGTTTATTTATAAAGGAGTTATGAGACTGTGAGTGAAGTTAGAAAAGATGGTTCCCTTTGGCTTGAAAAGTGACTGACCCCAATCAGCAGGGCTTGTTGTCAGTGATGCTGGAATCTCTCCATGAGTGAATGGAAAGCAGTTTTCTGTCAAGTTTAGTTAGAGTTCTTTTTCCCAGTGTCGCCTGTCATCCATGTTCAGTACACATTGAAATTGTACATTAACCTGTGCTTCCTAAAAAAAGATACATAAAAAAATGGTCTGTTTTTTTTAAACTGACCAAGATAGCTAAATTCTGATTTGTGAAGAGATGTGATGTAGACTATTTCTCATTGATAGAGAGATGTTTCAATCAGTGGGACCTGTCAGAGTTCTTTAAAAAATTCAGCCATATGATTGAGTATCCCATTATAACCCAGACTACTTTAACTTCTACAGTTTGAACCTAGTCTTGGAATCTTTTGCAGCATGTTGAACTGGGGATATACCTATCTCATAGAACTGGAAGGGACCAAGTCCAGTCCCCTGCCTTCACCAGTAGGACCAAGTACCAATTTTTCCCTAGATCCCTAAGTAGACCCCTCAAGGATTGAACTCATAACCTTGGGTTTAGGAGGCTGATGCTCAAACCACTGAGCTATCCTTCCCCAATATGTGAGGTTATACAGCTAGAAGAAAGGGGAGAGATGATTCTAATGATGCATTGCGTGGAAGAGAGGCAAAAAAAATGTTCCTTTGAAACAAGAACATCTCTCCATACTGTCGTTGACAAAGCTCCAGGAAAACTGTAGTATACCTGTCATAACTATGAAGGGAAGGGTAACAGCTCTCTGTGTACAGAGAC
>NW_020664369.1:14578639-14604481 GCF_002925995.2 Terrapene triunguis | reverse complement strand
CCCTACATTTGAACCCTAAAGTTCAAAGTGGGGATCCAGCCTTGACAATACCATTTTCCTGTTCAGAGATTTCTTTGTTTCCTGATGAACAAATTATGGTATGGATTATCTCTTTTTTTAGTTAATACATGGTTTTATAATGGAAGTGTAGCATAGTCCTTCTGGGGAGGAGGTGATTGGATGGGGAGAAGGAGGAAGAATCCCTATAGTAAGTAGAAAGGGTGACATTTTCCGGACCAATAGTTTATCAGCCAAAAAATGCGGTTTTGGCTGAACTGAAACTGTTCGAGAATTTGCCCAGATTACTTTTGGTTGGATAAAAAAAAAAAAAAAACAACCACCCTTTTTCCAGGCTAGCAAAGTGTCTGTGTTCTCCCTAATAGTCAGGGGACCACAAATGAGGGCACTTAACTAGGATGTGGAGGCTTAAACTGCTATACTTTAGAGCACAGACTTAAAATTGCATTTTGTTTCAGCAGCCTAACCACCAGGCTATAGACTGTTCTGGGGAAGAGGGGTGGAAATCTCTCCTGTTGAAGCTATTCCACTTTTTATGAAATACTTCAATATTAATTGAAGACAGCAAGTGCGACTAACTCTATAGTCTGCGGATTAAGGTACTCACTTAGCAAGTAGAAGATATGGATTCAAATCTCTCTGCCTGATTCAAAGGAGGGATTTGAATCAATCTCTCCTCCCATGTGAATGCTTACTCAGCAGATTGTACAGCTGTTTGCTCTTTGGCCCAGTAGTTAGTCAAAGTGGAACTGCTTCAAGAGGCTCAAATGAGAGCATCCGTATAACATAGTAGTTTGCATACTTATCTAAAGATATAGAAGGCTTGAGTTCAAGTCCCTGTTTTAGAGTGGGTATTCAAGCCTAATTTTCCTGTATCCCAGACAAATGCTTTCTCCAGTGGCTTAAAGGGAGAAATTAATGCCTGTGGTTTATTGACAAATTCCAAACATTTTTGGAACCATTTTTTCTGGTTTTTCAGTTTGCTGGTTGAACTGAAAAATTATTTATTCGCCCAGCTCCATTTATGACAGGCACAACACAGACACACCTCATTCCTAAGAATGACTTCCTAGTTCCTGCTAACTTTGGCTAAGTGAAAGTTTGCCCACTTATAGGAACTTTTTTCCCAGCATGCTCTTCTGGGGCTGGCCTGTTATATTTGGCAGAACCAAGCAACTAAAATCCTTCTATGGCTACGTTGCAACTGGCTGCTGCTTACTACAGCTCCTTCTTTCTAGCAGGTAAGTGGTCTTAACTCCTGGTGTTTCTCCCAAGACCCCCTATTTTTCCCATATATATATATATATATATATATATATATATCATGAGGAGAAAGGTATAGTTTCACAGCTATTCATGCCCGGTCAAGGAAACTGTTAGAACTGCGAAACCAATAAAAGAGCAATTCTTAACATGTTTCAACTATACTGTGAGCTTTGTCTCAGAGCTGTATGGTTACAGAGTCCAGTTCTGAATCAGGCTGTGGAGCTTATCTCTAAAGTCCTCTGACAGCTCCAAGCACATGAGCTGAAATAATAGTTTCCTACCTCACAAGATTGGTGTGAGGATTAATTAATAATGTAGAGTGCATTGAGATGCTCAGATGACAGGTGCAGTGCAGTAGAAGTGCCAACTGGTCTTAATGATTAGTATTAGTGTTTAGTTGGATGCATCCTTCATGGTAGTGAGCACCAGCAAATCTAACAGTCCTGAGGTTGTTGGGAGGTACCAGTGCGCAGCTTTTTCCAGAAATTAATTTCATTATTACTGGGAGGAGCCATGATGACATGAAAGGCAAAGTATTACTGCATGCTGGAGGATTACTTCTGTCTCAGAGAGATCTGCCAACCAGTGCTTTTTTTCTTTTTCATTTGTTGGCTACCTTTTGAGGCGCTTACAGTAAAGAGTGATTGAATATCTGATTAACATCGTGTAAGAACCCTTTTTGCCCAATTTCCTGATGAGACGCCGAACCAGTCCAAATCCCCTGAGTTTTATAGGAGAGGTAATCCCACGATCCAATGTCAGCATAATCCCCCCAAGACAGCTTAAATATTTGTAGTTCTTTCTTAAATCAAGAAATCCCTTGAGGTTTATACCAATCCCAATTTAAAAAAATCACTTGACCTGAAAACCCTGGAGGAATATTTGAATGAGGTTGTCTCGCCTCCAGCTTCTTGGCCAAGTTGCTCTAACAAGATATGAATAAGATATACAAGGTCACAATTTATAATGGGATATGAAAATTATGCATCCAGTGAAAGGCTAGGGGAAAGAAAGAAGGGGTGGCCCTCAGGGGAGAGGCAGCATTTATTGTGATTACTAGAAGGGGGCCTCAGTGGGCTAGGATTATTGTACTTTAAGTGAAATTGATTTTGTACATGATTTGATTTTAATCTAGTTTAGATGAATCAAATTCTACAAGGAACAGATATTTAATTTAGTACATTAGGATGAAAAGGACATCAGTTCAGAGAAGTTTAATGCATATGATGTGATAAAGCAGTATCTGATTATGAGAGGATTTTTTATAATAATTCCTTTTTATTTTGCTACTACTTGGGCAACTTTTTCTGCTCATAATATTTTTTTTCTTGTACCGCTAACATTTCAGTCTCTTTAATGGTATTTAGTCTGATTTCCTGAGCTAAAATAACAATAATAAAAAAAATGGGGGCAGGGGAGAGGTGAGGGTGAAGAAAGACAGTGCTGTAGGTGTACTACTGGGGCAAGCCAAAAGTTCTCTCTTGTAGCTGGACACTTGTCACAAGCAGGCTCCTTAGCAAAGAAAGTCATAGCTGTCTTGTTACAGACAGCAGTTGTAAACAGGGGGCCTATGAAAACCAATCTCCTGCAATTTTCCAGTCTACTGTTTTCTAATCTAGAGGAGTATGAAGGCTTTTCAATTTTGAATATGCTGCTGTTGAACGGAGGATGCTACTCTTTAATAGTTAGGACCAGATGGAACTGTTTTCAAAGGTTAACGTTAGAGTGGGGAGAACCATCCATGTACAGAATGGAGACAAAGAAAAGTTCAGATGGTGCATACACAGGTTGCTTTTTCTTATAGAATAATTGTATAAGTATTTTTCTTTCTCTTTTTTTCCTGAAGTCTGATTATTGGAAGAAGCAAATGCTGTTGATTCACTGGCTTCCCTACAGGTTATTATAGATGAATCAGTGTACCTGTTCCTTCTCTTTCACTGAGGAATAATTTCTGTTCTAGTGCTTAATGAACAAACCTTTTATATGCTCAAGGAAAAGATCTGCTGTGCTGGAAAGGACTTTATATTATCATCTAACATCACAATGATTTGCATGGGTCATAATGATCTGCATGAGTAAATAATAAAAAAAAGAAATGAGGGAGAATTCTTACATCGTAGATGCAGGGCATGAGTTGGCAGAAAAGCATTTTAATACATCAGTCTAGAGATGCTTGATTATATGTCACCTGGTTGTGCTTGTGTTGCAACGAATTACAAATGCTTTTCCCCCTTTTGTAAAAATATTATTAAGCTTTCCCATTTGCTGAAATGCTTTACCGTAGAAGAGGAACAGGGGAAAAAAATTGTATCTACTTAACTGCCTGTGAGTAGCACTTAGGGCCCTCCCTTTCCATGCAGAGATCCAATCATCTGTCTCAGACATTGCTGCTATTACAAGTTCAAAGATGTGTTTTTTTTAAATCAATTTAGTTAAACTGGGGCAATGTCCCTGTGTGGACACTCATAAGATAGATCGATATAAGGCAGTGTCTGTGTGGGGGGTTGCATTGGTTTAAATCAAATTAAGAACTGATTTTAAACAAGTGCATGTTTGCTGTGTAGACAAGCGTTTGGGATTCTCCCTCATAAGTATCATTTAAGGCCATGCTGCCGAAGAGTTGTGTCTCCCTCTCACAGACTGGTGGGAATAGATAACAAGGATCTCTGGTGAATAGGGCTGCTCATGCCCCAGGAAATGTGTGGAAAGACAAGCTGAGAGTGTGGTCTGGTATGACAGGGAGGCACTATGTCCTTTTGTGGTTTGGAGGCTGGGCTCCTTTGCTAACCAGCCAAGCAATAAAAGTCCTGATGTCAGTCTTGAGCCTGATGAGGCAGCAAAATTGGACAGTGCAAAAACTATTGGTTTAGCTTGTAATATTTCACTCTGATGTTTTGCCCATGAAAGGAAACACTGTACCCGGTCATCCATAGATGTACATTTGCTGTAGATAGAGATTATCCACTCATATTGTTCACTTTTAATATATCTTTTTAGCTATCAACTTTGTTTACTTGTCTGCATTTCACTATCTGGCGCTTATTTTGCTTTTGATCACATGAGGCCTGAGTGAGGCAGTATGAGATGCAGTCAGGGTTGAAGTAACAAAGTATTAGTTTGGTCCATGCCTTATCAATAATCTCTGATTTCTACTATGTACAAATACTCGTGTTTCAAACCAGCTCCTTCTCTTTCCTTGAGATTCTGGAAATAATGAGAATTCCTTTGTCGCTGCCAACTGTAAATCCTGTGCTGAGATTACATCAGTTCATTTAGCTGGAGCTTTTCTGGGACACGTTGGCAGGAATTGATTTCCTTATTTTAGTCCTTTAGCTTTTTGGATTCAGACCCAAAGGCATACTTCAAGGAAGTGAATTCTGCCCTTACATCTATTTCAGACAATTACCAGAAAACATTATGCTAGGTAGGGGGGGAAAGCAGCTTTTCTTTTTCTACATATAAAAGTACTTCACAATTGTTGAAGATTTTAAAGCATTTTGATTCACGTTACAATCCTAACTGGTCTTTCTTGAAAGTGGATGGGATGGAATGGAGCAAAACAAAGAACCACTTAGCTCTGGACAATGACTGATAGGATAAACAGAACACCAAGAATATTGCCATTTTTATAGTGTCACATTTCCTAACCCTTTTTTCCCTTTAAATCGTCTTAAAACCTGAAAGGCTACATTCAGCATCCCAAATCTACCACAGAGAATTTGAAGGGGGTTGGCATACTTGGCAGTGTCTGCTGAGAACAGAGCTGGCACGGAGTATTTATCGGAACAATAGAGTAGGTGGTATCTCCAGGAGAGTGGGATTAGGTAACAAAGCAGATGGAGTGGTAGCTTTAGAGGTTCAGCTAATCCTCTATAAGTATGAAGAATAAGAATTTAGGCCTGATCCTGCTGCCCTCACTCGGGCAAACTCCAGGGTATACTTCATCAGGCCCACAGAGTCCAGTAATTTTGCCTGCTGAGCTTGTTTAAAATGTCTTAACTTATTCACTACCACAGAGTACATCATATGAGGTATGTGAGTTTATTACATTAAGTAGATCCAGGAAATGGGTCTATATGAGCGAATTATGTTATTTTTATTTATTTATTTGTTATAGAAGTGTAGATAATGACACGTATGATGAATTTTGCTCAACACTTTCCATTATGAGACCCTGTCTTCAGTTGCTTGTGACTTCTCCAAACCTAAACTGTTTGGGTTGAAAATTTCCATACAGAGTGTCTACCTGAGGCTGAATTTTTTTGGAAACTAAATGGCTCCTTTTAGCTGAAACAAGAATGCGGTCGGTTAGGGAAAATCTCATTTTGCCCATGTTAAAAATAATTTAAGTTTAGCAGAGAAGCTCTGGGGACTGCATGTTTTGTATCAGGGACTTGAAATTTGGCTGTGGGGAATGTCTCTTTTGCCATTTCTGTGAAAGTTCACCCAAATTTTGTCGAGTTCTAATTATCTGAAAAATCTCAGGAGAGATTTGTTAGAGTCTGGCAGTTAAATTGTCTGAGGACTCCATTTGTACTGAGCATGTTCCAGTACATGCTCCTATCTCCAGCCAGATTTCTCATGCACCATCCCAAAAGAGCAACTGAGCATATTGCATCCCAGGGCTGTAAGTGCTGAGCAGGACTTCCCCTTCAATAACTCCTTCCAATTCCCAGAAGCCTCTGTGGGGGTGGGTGTCACAGTTTAGGGCAACAACATCAGTATTCCCCCTTTATGGTCCTGTAAGTGTATCCACTCTAGGCTTCTGCCTCATCGGCTGTTGCTTCTCTTGGGTGGAGACGCATGTCTCCCTCTCTCTCCCTTCTGACTGGTATAGTTGCTGCTCAACTCCTTGTGAGAGAGTTGTTAAAAACTCCTAAAAGGCTGCATAATGATACTAAGCCCAGTCCAAAAATCCAAGATGAAGAGGAGAATTCTGTGCTGACCTTCATGTGGTACGTCCTCTATTGTGTCCACTGACATGCACATGTTGTAAATCAATAGAGAATTCATCTCAGAATATACCTACTAGGTCATCGGCCCTTTGGCCATTGCAGGATTGTTCACAGTGAAAGCAAAAATAGACCACACTTTTCCTGCAGTACTTCTGTCATTTCAGCACACTGAACTTGCTCTGTTCCAGCAAAATAAAGACAAGAGTGATTCCTCCTGTCAGGCTACACAGTTCCTTGACTACTATGAATTCCCTTGCAAAAGACAGACTGCCTAAGCAGCCCACTGCTTTGCTTCTCTCCTCAGAGACCATCATAGTGTAATTGTCACAGTTAAGTTACCACACAGCCCTTTCTAAGCAAAACCTTTTATTTTTAAGGTGAAAGCATTACAGAGAAAGGATATTAAAAACAAGCAACGAACCTACATGTATGTTAATAAGCTTAGCAGAGATCACCCCAACTCCAACCTAGGGCTCTGGTTGGTGACTAGCACCTCAAACCCTACACTGTTTTTTTTCCTGTAGTCACAAGTTCATCACAGCTTCAGCTCAGAACCTGCCTTAAGTCCTGTGGGTCTCTGTGGGCTGAAGACCTGCCAACTCTTCTCCTAAATTGGGCGGCCCGTTGGGCCAGAGGGCCCGTCTGGTTACTGGATGAGAAAGACAGCCCCGAGTCAGTTTTAACTCAGGCTGTTTAATGAAAAATCTTTTCTTTCCCTGGTCCCTGAAGAATCCAGTTTGCCATTTGTTAGCCTCTCTTCAGGTGGTTGTAGCACTCTGAAGATGTTACAACCTGAGGGAATTTGCCTAATCACCCCCCACTGTTCTTAGTTCCTGGAGGGCTGTGGCCCTCCTCCCCCGTGGAATTAAATACAATCCCTCAATAGAACTTAAACATTTGTGTTTTTTTAATACAATGAACTCCTAAAATGCTTAAACATAATTCAGTAAGGTTTTTCCCGGATATTGTTATGTCTGTCACCGTGGGACACCAGTACTGAGAGTGGGAAGAGTCTCCTGGGCTCTGGGAACTCCCCCTGTTCGTGCCCAAGCAGCATGTAGCTAGAGTCGGAGGCAGCAGCCTGATGGAATGAGGAGGAGTGAAGAATGGGGGAGAGAGAACAGGCAGAAGCTGGCAGGGGAAAATAGCTGGGAAGGGGGAAATAGGAGCTGAAGGTTGGGGATGAGTGAGGTTTGTCTAATGAAGGGGCTTGTTGTCTATAGAACCCCTGCCACATTTGTTGCATAAGTTGGAAAGTGTGTAGTAAATGTGGCAGGGAATGGCAGGAAGAGACAAGATGGTCTAATGCCTAGGGCAGTTGAATGCTCCCCTGGAGAACTAGATTCTATCTCTGCCTCTGCCACATGGCTGCTGTATTATACTAGGCAAGTCATATAAATGGTGTCAAGCGATTAAAAAAATGAATTGTGATTAATCGTGCGATTAAAAAATTAATCATGATTAATCGCATTGTTAAACAATAATAGAATACCATTCATTTACATTTTTGGATGTTTTCTACATTTTCAAATACATTGTTTTCAATTACTACACAGAACACAAAGTGTACAGTGCTCACTTTATATTTATTTTGATTAGAAATATTTGCACTGTAAAAAACAAAAGAAATAGTATTTTTCAATTCACCTCATATAAGTACTGCAGTGCAATCTCTTTATTGTGAAAGTGTAATTTACAAATGTAGAATTATGTACAACAAATAACTGCATTCAAAAATAAAAATGTAAAACTTAAGAAACAACAAGTCTACTCAGTCAGTCTGAGCCAGTCGCTCAGACTAACAAGTTTGATTACAATTTTCAGGAGATAATGTTGCCCACATCTTGTTTAAGAACATGCGTTCGCATGGGATGTTGTAGCTGGCATCACAAAATATTTATTCGCCAGATGCACTAAAGATTCAAATGACCCTTAATGCTTCAACCACCATTCCAGAAGACATGCATCCATGCTGAAGATGGGTTCTGCTTGATAACGATCCAAAGCAGAGTGGACTGATGCATGTTCATTTTCATCATCTGAGTCAGATGCCACCACAGAAGGTTGATTTTCTTTTTTGGAAGTTCAGGTTCTGTAGTTTCCGCATTGGAGTGTGTGCTCTTTTAAGACATCTAAAAGCATTCTCCAGACCTTGTGCCTCTCAGATTTTGGAAGGCACTTCAGATTCTTAAACCTTGAGTCAAGTGCTGTGGTACCTTCTTTGTGTTTTGTCAAATCTGCTGTGAAAGTGTTCTTAAATCAAACAACATGTGATAGGTAATCACCTGAGACTGCTATGACATGAAATATATGGCAGAATGAAGATAAAAGAGAACAGGAGACATACAATTCTCCCCCAAGGAGTTCAGTTGCAAATTTAATTAACACATTATTTTTTTAACGAGCATCATCAGCATGGAAGCATGTCCTCTGGAATGGTGGCCGAAGCATGAAGGAGCATATGAATGTTTAGCATATCTGGCACGTAAATACCTTGCAACGCTGGATACAAAAGTGCTATGTGAATACCTGTTTTCACTTTTAGGTGACATTGTAAATAAGAAGCAGTCAGCATTATCTCCTGTAAATGTAAACAAACGCGTTTGTCTTAGCAACTGGCTGAACAAGAAGCAGGCCTGAGTGGACTTGTAGGCTCTAAAGTTTTATGTTGTTTTGTTTTTGAATGCAGTTATGTAACAACAACAAAAAATCTACATTTGTAAGTTACACTTTCACAATAAAGAGATTGCACTGCAGTACTTATATGAGGTGAATTGAAAAATACCATTTCTTTTGTTTATCATTTTTACAGTGCAAATATTTGTAATAAAAATAATATGAAGTGAGCACTGTACACTTTGTATTCTGCGTTGTAATAGAAATCAATATATTTGAAAATGTAGAAAAGCATCCAAAAGTATTTAATAAATTTCAATTGGTATTCTATTGTTTAACAGCGTGATTAATTCTTTTAATCCAGTTAATTTTTTTGAGTTAATCGCGTGAGTTAACGGTGATTAATCGACAGCCCTAATATAAACCACATTTTTCACAGGTCGCCACTAACTGCCTCACGTACTGGGTACGCAGCTTGGGACACTTACACTTGGGCATTAATTTACAGAAATACTGAGCACTCACGTCTGTAACCGAAATAATGGGAGCTGTGCTCTGAAGTGCTATGCGATGCTAAGTACTCTGAAAAGTCAGGCCCATGACTTCTCAAATTTGGCACCCCAAATTTGCTGACAATTTTGACAACGATGAGGAGAAAAAAAAATTGAATAGCTACCCATTCAGCAACCTGTGCACTGAAAGAAACAGGGGTCCTGTGGAAAAAATAGCTTGTGATCATGTAATTAAAGACTATATGATAATACATATGCACAAGGGTGGTGAATTAAGGGTGCACTGGCAACTTTAATTCAGACATTTCCAAACTTTTGGGTACTCAATTTTGCAACCTTAATATTCTTTCAACACAGGATTTTTGTCTGTAATTATTGGGGCCCACCTTTTACATCCCCCTAACATTCCGTTCATTTCAGCAGGCTTTCTGTAAAGAGCTGCTACCAAAATGCATGCAACAGTGAAGGAAGTTAAGCTGCACATATCTTACACACCCATTTGTTACTCTTGAAATAGTGTTAACCTCCTACAAAACTGTACATTTATCTTCCCTTTTAAAGCTCACAAGAATTTTCAATGATGCTCATTTGTCGTAATACCTGTTGGGGGGAAGGAAAAGCCTGTGCAATTACAAGTTCTCTTATAGCCATTGCTTATCAGCGTCTGCCTCCTAGTCAGCAGCCTGTTCCTGGCTTGAGCAGTGCAGTGAAGAATGACTTCTGTGCCAGCAGAATGGAAACTCAGAATGAGATTGAGTTTAAATCCACAGCGGGGACTTGAGCACTTGGCACAGGAGATCATGGGGTCATTGCAGTAAGACAGGGAACATTCATGCTTATTGTGTAAGAAATACACCGGCTCTCCAGTCCAGTTTTCAGCTGTTTTAACTGCAGTGCTTCACTGTATTGTATGTGTGTGTGCATGGTATACACATAGCTTACCAACCTGTAGAAAAATAACTACTCCATAAAAGTCTGTCTTCTTAAGCCAAGGCATTTTATTTTTACAAAAAATAAGTATTTATTTTATTATTAGAGTCGTCACTTCCAACACAGCACAAAATGGTGTTTTTATTTACTTTTTGACAAATAGAAAATGTTTGGTATCCTGTGAAATATGGGAAGATTCCCCAAGATATTAGAACTCACATAACTGAAAGCAATTGTTTTTCCAGTTGCCACATTTAAAAAAAAGATTATTTTTCTCTAAACCATTGTTTGTGAGTCATATATCTTTTTTATGTCTTGCACATACACCATGATGTGTCTGTTCTGGAGTTATCAATATTATATTCAGAAATCAGGATCAAGATCATTCAGTAGGACAAGGTTCTGCTAATAGATAACCTGCTATAAGGCTAGAGCTTTCTCCCCTCTGCTTATTCCAGGTTAGGTGGGTATAGTTCTTGATAAATATGAAAGACCAAAAGAGAAAGTGCTCCTTTGTAGAGAGCCAATGTGACCTCTGGAACTAGAGATGCATATTAATCTTGCAGCCAATAAAGCTGCCTGAAAAATACATGAAATGTGTTTTAATAGAATTGGCAGTAATAGTTTCTTACTGTGAAGGGTAGGTGAAAGCATGACTGAAGCAGATAGAAAAGAAACATGTCTGACTGCAAGGAGTTGGCATTCAGATTGTATTAGAAAGACAGGCAAAATTCTACAGACACAAAGATGAGGGGAGCTGCAGAAAGCTGAATCTCACGAGTGGACTTTTATGGGCAGAACCTATTAACAACCGCAAAAGTTGGGTTAACTGAGATCACCGCAGGGCCATTTATGAGCTCTGTTTTTCTTTCATGTTTACGGAGTACTAATCATCAAAGTATCTAGATATTGCATATCTTTTGCTATGCACAAATGCCAATGTTCAAAGGTACCATCCAAAGAGCATGATAAATTCTTTCATGTGGCCAAATGGAATATAACTCGGAGTGATATTTAATATATGCAAAGGATAATATTGGCTGAATATCAGGGAAAATATCAAATTGTGACCTCCCAAGGAAAGTGCTGGGAGCTTAGTCACTTGTGTCATTTAAAAGTAGATGGCACAAAGCTCTAGAGAATACTCTAGAATATGGTATAAAGGAGGATGGACTGGATGACCTAACACCAATAGGTATTTTACATCTCTTATTTCTATGATTCTGTTATTTTTATGAGTTAGTCGTAAATAACGGTAGTCCCGAATGAAGCCATATATTTTTTTTAAAAGCCAGATTCTTACTTTGATCACACTAAACAGTGACTTCAGTGAAGATGCGCTGGGTTTATTCTGCACTCTGAAGAGAAGCGGAGGCTGGGAGGAATACACAGGCATAGAAACACTCCCCTTGAGAAGCTGAACACAACTTTTTAATAAGACTGGAAAAAACTCCTTCTGGTGCCTCCACAACTTCCCTGGACAGGGCTCACCTTCTAGAACAGGAATATTGTAAAGCTAGCTTTAAGTAGAGTCCCCTTTGAACTGGGCTTCTCTGACTGCCTAGCAGTTTACTAAGTAAAGCTGAAGTCCTCTGATCATGTTAAAGGACCCAAAACATCTCTCCAAACATTCATTTAATCTTGTGTCTTTTTCCTTTTTTTCCATCTCTGACAGCTTTTTCTTGCCCCCACTCTCCTCATGTTTTCTAGAGTGGCCGTGGTGTTCTACCAAATGGGACTCTCAATCAGTGGCACACACCCAATGGCCTAGTTTGGAACTAAGCCCATTGAACCTTCCCATTGCACAACAATGTTAATGATCATGGTTTTTTTAATATCATTCTACTATATGAATATTACTATCTTCTTCATAAATAAATATGGTCTGACTCTTTTTGGCCCTACATTTACTGTGGTGTATCAGAAATTGGGGCCCTAAAACTGTAGGCTCCTACTTTTTAACCTTTCATTCTAGTTTTCTATCTCCCACAGTGTTTTCTCTTATTCTGATTTATTTTTATTTACTTTCCCAATAGGCCTGCAGTAATGCTACCTTCCTTGTCTTCTGTGTGCAAAACACTAGCTCTTTGCAGAGATTTGTATTTTGTTTGATCCTCCATGGGGTCTGGCTGAGAACAGCTTTAGCATGAGAGGAAACATTAGCATGATGGCTAATTCTCTTCATCTTCTTCATCTTAGAACGGTCTTTGAACAATATTGTATTCATAAGTGCTCAATATTTACAAAGGAACATCGCCACATAAAGGAATGCATTAATGTTCCTCTGTTACACTGTCTGTGGTTCTTGCTTTGCTTATCTGCTATGAAAAGGTTCTAATGCAAATTGTACCGAACAAACATTTTATATATATCTATTGTGAAAAAGTTCCTCCTCTATCTTGGTGGGTCCTGCGCTTATTGACGGATTTTCTTGCCTCAGAGATTCACCATGTGGGTTGGGAAACAGCTCAGAGACCTTCCCCTCTGGAAGAACCCACAGTCCAGGTCAATTGGGAGGTTTGGGGGGAACCCGGGCGCGCCCTCTACTCCGGGTTCCAGCCCAGGGCCCTGTGGACTGCAGCTGTCTATAGTGCCTCCTGTAACAGCTGCATGACAGCTACAACTCCTTGGGCTACTTCCCCATGGCCTCTTCCAAACATCTTCCTTATTCTCACCACAGGACCTTCCTCCTGGTGTCTGATAATGCTTGTGCTCCTCAGTCCTCCAGCATCACACCCTCTCAGCTCCTTGCACCTCTTGCTCCCAGCTCCTCACACTCACACCACAAACTGAAGTGAGCTCCTTTTAAAACCCAGGTGCCCTGATTAGCCTGCCTTAATTGATTCTAGCAGCTTCTTCTTAATTGGCTCCAGGTGTCCTAATTAGCCTGCCTGCCTTAACTGGTTCTAGCAGGTTCCTGATTACTCTAGTGCAGCCCCTGCTCTGGTCGATCGGGGAACAGAAAACTACTCATCCAGTGACCAGTATATTTGCCCTCTACCAGACTCCTGTACCCCACTGGTCTGGGTCTGTCACAATATATATATACACACTTCTGCACAGCTAAAGTAGTGTGTCATTACATCAGTGACATTTCAGCCATTGAATGTGGCTTCTCCCAACCTTAAATAGAAAGGCCGACATGGCTAGATCTGTGTGGTTCCTTTTTCAGGAGGAATCATTAGTTCTGTAGGGTACGTCTCAGGGAAAAAGCCTGCCCTTCAATGAGAGATGTGTGTTTGGGGTTCAGGGGGCAGAGGACACACACAGGTGCTGAATGTTCATCTGGTACAAGAGCTAGATGGCTTACGGCTGGCAGTATTCACTGTGCTAATGTATTCCTCTTTAGAAAGGAGTAGTGTGCACGTCACCTATATTGTTCTGCTGGCCTACACATGCTCCCTACTCCCTGGGCCTCTGGTATGCTATTCATTATGATGAACAAGCCTCAACCTTAGTGCTGTCTTGAGATACCAGTGCAGTTGCCAGTGGAAAGAGGTTCTTTGTACCTCTATACTTCTCTGCCAAAGTGGAACTGCAGAGCAGATGGTAGAATCTCTAGCTCTTGGAATCTTGGGGACTGCTGAGATGTTACAGAGTATACAAGGAAGGAGGTGTTACTTTGCTAAATTCCCACAAATACCTCACATACTGTTTGCTTTACCTTGAGTTATGGTATGAGTTTTGCTGCAGACTCTTGAAAGAATGAGACTCAGCAAAGATTTCAATTAAAATAGGCAGCAGGGAGGTACAATAGCAGCACTTGTTATGTTGTGTCTAGGGGAAAGAAGGTGAAAGTGAGGAATATGAAAATCAGAGAGCTAGAGTATGTATAGTGCTGCAAGATCTGCTGTGCAAAATACTCGCTTGCTTGTCAGTGAGACCTGATTTTTGGGAGCAGATCATTTGCTATCTCAAAGAAGACAACTTGCCGGTTTCATTACTTATGTCTCGTCTACAAGATATAGACTCTGTTCAAATCATTAAAGTACCCATCCTAAGCTGTCATTAAGTTTGAGCCAAATGTCACCATCTTCTCGAAGTGTGCTGTAAGATTACAATATGTAGCTGCCTTCTGCTCACACGAGTAAGCTTGTGATAACTTCACTCTAAAATGGATTTTCTCTCTCTCCTCTCACCATCCCCCCCTTTTTTTACTTGCTTGCAAAGGTTTAATTTTCACAGGCTTGCCAAAAGCATAATTATACTTGATGCCTATAAATACCCAGTAGAGATCAGAGAGAAAGAAAGAGAGAGAGAGAGAGACTCGTTTTTAGAATTCTGGAGAATTTGCAAATGTAAACTGAAAGCACCAACAGTGTTGGAAGTGTGTGAGTTGGATCACTGATTTCCACTAGGGCAGGCTTTATTCAAGGGGAAAATATGGTTAAATTAGATGCAGGCAGGTATAAATTACTTTCACATCTCTAATGAGCACTTCAGATTGCCTGCTCTTAGAACCTCAATGCATCTACCTAAATTTGGATGGAAAACTATATCTACAAACAGCCAGTCTCCTGCTGGGAACAATAATATATTTACCTTTTAAAACCTGGGCATTTCATTACACTGTTTCATGCTAAATGATCAATACATCTGATCAAATACATCACCTACATGTGTACGCATGACCTGGTAACAAATATTGAAAGGAAAGTGCATACTGGATGCTCCTCATTCTTCTTGTTATTGTACTGGAATTCATTGGGCCAAGTTTTACTTTCTGTTTCATCATTGTGAATGGTGCAACTCCATTGACATCTGTATAATGGAGAGCAGAGTTTGGCCTTTCTTCTGGCTAGTAAAGAGGAAGAATAAAATCTACAGTAACACAGGGCAAATCACTGTTTGCTGACCCGCCCAGTTATTTCTCAGATGCAGTACTGTGTTTCAGGACAACACTATTTTGCATGTCTTCAGGGCACATTTTTTGCCTCTTTACACAGCACTTGGCTCAAGGAGCTCCCTGAAGTTTGGAAAATATTGTTCTGACATATATGTACAGTATAGTATTTAGATTCATGATGATCCTTTGAAACAATCTACACTCTTGTTAACTCAACCTGTGCCATGTCAGAAAACATGAATGGGATGCGCTGTTATTCTTCTCTGTCTTCAGAATGCCATTGATGCCCTGTCTAAATGTCTTCACTAGCTATCGCCTTCCCCATCAATTTGAACCTCATAGGGTATGAACCAAAGTCCACTGAAGTCAACAGAAAGAATCTTGTTAACACCCATTGACTTTAGATTAGGCCCATATCCACAAAGGGAGTTAGGCCCATAGAAAATGACTGGATCAGCAATGTAATCCTGTGATGGGGTATACAAACCGCAAATGGACCACAAGGGGTTAAGGAGATGCTCTGGGCTCTGCTAGATCTGCCCCTCCAGACCCGCAAGGCATTCAAAGCTGGAGCTTGAAAAAAGAGCAGAATAGTTCACTTGTTGGCAGTCCCGGAAAGAGAGCAAATGGTTAACCCTCAGCTCCTGAGGAAAGGGCTGACTGAAGGTAGGAGCTTTGCAGAAAACTACTGCTCCTGAGGCATGGGAGAGACAGATTCTGATACACCTTCATGGGGATTGCTCCCCTCTATCTCTGACTAACTCAGTTTATTTGTGCTAATTCCCCTTGCTCTTTGTTCATGGACTACCCTGGAAGGGAAGAGACTTTGAAGGGACTTGGCCAGAGCGCCAAGTCCCAGGAAGAGGCAGGCCACCGCAGAGGCAGAGCAACCACTGGCAGGAGACACCAGTGGAGGGAGAGCTGCCACACCATGCCTGGGCATGAGGAGGTGGCACAAGTGACTTAACCCCTTCACAGCTCCACAAACCCTGAAATAGATTCCTAGGCTTCCTATACAATGAATGGGAAGAGGGAAGTGAATAAGAATGTGATCCACAAAAGCCAGAATACTACACGGGGCGTTGCCTGACCTAGCCAATGGTAGATGCTGATGAAAGGGGTGTATGCTGTGCCCCATCTGTCAGAGACATGTGCCTAAATCCTTGCAGTTGGGAAGCTTCTAGCTCTGCTAGTGATCCACAGCTGGGATCCCCTCTCCTGGAAGTCATTTGGCAGGCGTCTAACTCTGCACAAAATGGCAGTGGCTGGGGGAAGAAAAGGAGCTCTCTCATAAAATTTAGCCCAGTGATTAGGGTAATCCCTTGCGATTCGGGAGACCCTGGTTCAAATCATCCCTCTGCCAAATGAAGAGAGAGGATTTGAACAGTTCCACTGGACTATGGGATATTCTGATATGGGTCTCTCCATCTCTCCTGTTGAAATTGTTCCACATGATGAAATAATTGAATAATTAAATATTAGTTATGTCAGAGAGTGAAAATCACTCCCTAATCCAGCGTTTAGGGCACTCGCCTGTGAGATGACAGATATCTGTTCAGATCCCTTCTCTTCAGCTGGCAAAGGGGGAATTGAACTTCCACATCCCAACAGTGCTAAAGTGTATAACAGAGCTCCTTTCCTCCTCAAATCTACCCCCTGCCATTTTGTGTGGAGGCAGGTAGCCTCTGAGCACACCTACTGGATGAGGTCCTGCAGGTGAGATAGGCGGAGCAGTGCCTATCTTCCCCTGTTTTGCAGATCATGTTGGGGCTTTGGTGGGAGATAGGCCATCTATACCTACAGTGGGGCTGCGGTGTGCATGCCTAGAGGCAGAAACTTACCTGACTGGGCAACTTTTAGTGAAAAGCATAAGCACTGAGGTGAGGACCCTACAGGGTTAAGCGGCAGTCAAGTGGCACTGTTGTCCATTGTAGTGGTGCCTAAAACTGGGATTTTGGCATCTAATCCCAGATTTAGGCATCTATATCCCTTTGTGCATCCAGGCCATATTACTCACTGTCTACAACTCTTTTCCTGCTTGTATCTTTGCATGTTTCTTCCTTTCCTCTCGCTTCCTTTACTTCAGTGAACTTCTTGTCTAACTGGTCTCTTTTAACCCTCTTATTTTGTCTTAATGCCTTCTTCTGTGCTGCATTTTATTCTAGATCTTTCCATTGACTTCAGTGGGCTCTGGGTCCTAGCCAAAATGATTGCACTCTCTTCATTCAAATACTTCCGTAAGTCATCTCTTCTATGAAGCATTTTAGAAAAAGACTCACCCTGGTGGAAGAAAGTTAATTTTTAAATAATATATTCACACAAAGCTGCAACGTTTTTAGAAGCTGCTCTTCTTAGAAAACTGCAGTCTTCCAAGAGGCATGATTTTTTGGTTTCCTTCCATGCACTTCTCTACCCATTGTCCATCAAAGTCTGTTGTCATTTCGTTGTGTTGACATTTTCGCTTAGATTTTATGCAGCTGATGGAAGTGACCTTGTCTTTGTACAAGGCACATTACAGGAAAATGTACACATGGTCCTTATATAATAATAAATTATAATACATACAGATGAAAAATATATCGTGTACCCCAAAATATTATGTTGTTGTGTTATGATCCGATGCTGTCACCTAGCAATTATAATTTAAAACACCCAACCAGATTCATCTTATCGGCTCCAGGTCAAAAGTTAAATAAAATGATAGTATTGTAAATGCTAGAATGTTATCTTGGCTCTTTAATCCCTTCTGGCTGTTGCACATTCAATTCATGTTGCCCCACGCAAGCACAAGGGAGGCTTTCCATTACTTTCAATGGAGATTGCCTAAGGGCACATTAAAGAGATACTGACAGGTGGATAGACATATTTTTTTAACCAATCTGAATAAATGAAGGGTGCATGAGTCATGTGGGAGTGAATGGAATGGCTCTCTGGCCTCTTCTTTTCCCTGCTGGTGGTTGGTTTGTTTATTTGTTTGTTTTTGTTTTATTTTAAAAATATCTGACAACTTTCCCCTCCCCGTTAAGCCATCCATGTAATTTAAACAGCAATTTCTGTTTACATCTAGTATATGTATGTCTCTGGGTGTACAAAAAAAGCAGGAATGTATAGGCACGAATCCTTTGGGTAACCCTGGAAAGTAAAAATGTAAAAATAAGCTATCATTTGGTGTATTTCCTCCAATATTGTGTCTTGTGTTTGAGTGTGTGTGTTGCATGGGAGACCTATTTTGATGGAGGCAAAGATTGGTATTGTCCGTCTAATGGCAAAATGAGTCAAATATAATATGAATTTATATTTATAATTTAAATACAATATCGGAAACAGAATAATTACTCCACTTATTAATAAATTCATCTGTATTGATTTCCAGTAAAACCAGTACAAACTCCATTTACAGTGTTGAGGTGGCACTAATCTATACTAGAGCCTGTTTCATATATTAGCCTTTAAAAATGAAATGGTTTCTTACTAACTGATAAGATGCAATCAAAGTTGAAGCTAATAAATATACAAAACAAATTAAACATCAAGACATATTCTGAAATGAAAGGCTCAGTTGTTCTCCAGCTGGTGAGGACTCAGATTTAAATACAGAAGGATTACTGTAATTTTTACATATTAATACATTGGTTATGGATACAAAAATAATTATTATATGTACTTAGCACAGCATCATATGTCAGGCAACAGGACACCTACTTTTTTAAGACGTCTTGAACATCTAGCCGGCTAATTTTTATTTTCACCTGATGTAACATGAAGCAGACATTTGTGTCTGAAGAAATAATGAAGAGTAGGGCTGTTTGGCGTAAAATAAATAGTATATGGAAGGCATTTGCATGTTGTTTACTTTAAGATCAGAAATCTTGTAGATTATGATTAGATAGTTTTCAACAGGAGGTCTCTCTGTTTTTTTTCTCCTTCCTGGAGACATTTCTTTTTACTGTTGGCATCAAGCCTTCACATTTATAAACAAGATCAAAAGTTTGGGAAAACCTCAGTCTGCATCCCTTTTCCTTAGTCCAGATTTAATATTACTTACCAGGATGTTATGTGATTCTCTTTCTTATTGTCTTGCAGACATCTTCTGTAACTGGGATAGAGAATTAATATTGTTATATACACAGCAGTGGGGCATGGTTTAGGCAGGATGAGAAGGTGTAACTTGCATGAGGTGATAATAAGGGATACAACAGAAATGGCTGCGTTCCTTAGCTGTTCAAATCTCAGACTTTCATACTTTTAGTGGCCTTTTTAAAGTTGAAGGATAATTCCATAGAGATTATAATATATTTTCTGGGGGTCAAGACTCCATAGATACGCAAGGGCAGATCCCCAGCTGGTGTAAATCAGCATAGCTCCATTGACTTCATATGGGAAAAGGTTGTAGCTAGCCGCCTTGGCATAAATTAATCTATATTGATTTACATCAGCTAGAATCTGGCCCACACTTTCAACCTGAACTTTTTCATATCTTTTGTTTGTTATTATCTTTAGCTAACTAGTTATATACAGTACAATAGGAGAGATTATTTTAGGTTTTGTTTAAACTTTCCTTCTCCACATGACTCACATTTTTCCTGACCCTAGAAAGTTAACATTGACACTGTTCAAACAGGGATGCTTTAGTGCACAAGACTTTGTGACATGCTTTTAGGTGCTGTCCGTTTTTGTTAGAATAATTTGTTGTACAGTTCATCTAACTTCTTCGAGTTCAGTAGAAGGGCTTGCATTGGTTGCTGTAGCTATCTGTGCAAGTAAATGAGTTGCCACTAGTTACAACCCTTTTTTCTTCTTCTTATGCAGCAGTAGTCAGGGAATGAAGGGCGGGATAAAAAAATCAAAGTAATTGGATGTTAGAAACCTGAAGATTCCGAGAAGCATCATTTTCACAATTAACTGTGGAAGTTGAATAAGTTAACCTTTAAAATGTTGTTTATTCTGTTATGATCAAGGGGAAAAAGTGTCACTCTTTTCTTTTGCTGATGCCATTTACAGGTTATGATTAGAGATGTGTGCTGCAGGTGCCCTATGTATAAGCAGCCTTTGTCTCAGTGAAGATCCTCACTGCGTAAAATAAATCAGCCAAAACAACTAAAGAAACTAAGGGAAGGTTTCCAATTTTTTGGCAGCAAGTGACCCTTACCCTGAATCATCCTCGGTAGTAGTAGGGTAAAGAGACTCTGACTCACATGAAACTGGAACTCTGGGTAGGGAAAGTCTGAAGCAAACTGATCAGAGGTTTTGCTTCTCTCAGCTTTGTCATCATATTTTTACTTTGTATGATCGTCTCCTCTTACTTCTACATCTTTGGTACTCTGGAATTTGCAGCCTTATAATGAGCTGGTGACATACAACATGGGTCTGATTACCTACTCAGTTACACCAGTGGACTTATTGGTGAAATGGAGTGGAGAATCATAGTTTAGAAGAAATTATTTTCATGTGCTGAAATAGCTTGAATAGTTTCAGTACTTTATCCACTGTTGTTATAGTTATGTATCTTGTGCACCATTTTCTGAGTGTGCAACAATATGCATGCTGGTGTTAACCATTTGGTATTGGGATCACAGATGAAATAACTCAAGACATGTGGTGAGCTTCATTAGGAAAGGGTGCTGGAAAATGTCCTGGATTCCTCCTGAGAGACAGGAGGAATCACTCTTGTCCTTATTTTGCTGGAACAGAGCAAGTTCAGAGATTATCACTGTCCCTTACGTGTTTCTCTCTCTTTCTTTCTGGTGCTATGCATTGTCTGACACTAGTCACAATGGAGATAGGAAGATCTTTAACATAAAAAACCTCATTCACAGACACATGCCAATAAATGCGTTGCCAGCATTGCTAGGAGAGACAAGAATGTGTTGGGTAGCTTTCTTATCAGAAAAGCCAGCAGAACTCTGTTGAAAGGGGAGGGAAAAAATGGACCAGATCCACAATCTCAGCAGGACTCAACTCAAAGAGGACTTAAAGCTTCTTAATGCCAGCCCTATTTCAGTTGCTCCTGCTTAGCAATCCAGCAGTTCTGGCCAGCAGAGAGGCTTCTTGGGAGCTGTTGTCTACTGCACAAATTTAGAGCAGTTCTGAGGATTGAGGAGGCAAAACTGTAATATAAAGCAACCTGTGCTGTCCCTGCTCAGGTGTGCCGAGTGCTGCTCTGGCACATCTGGCCTCATCCATTTAACAGACAATGCAAGTATTTCTGGATAGCTGGAATGGGGGTTTCCTGTTAACCAGATAAGCTTGTTTGTGGGATAGGCGACATTATTTATACCGAGCAAAACTCCTGCTAACAGTTGTGGGGTTATAGAAAGTGATAATATCCAGTATAATATTATTGCATTTCTCTAGTGCACTCCATAAAACAATCTCAAAATATATAACCCTTATGTGTTCCAGGGATATAGCATTTCACCAGGTCCTACTGCATGCCACACCACTTCCGATGGTCCATTGAAAATTTGGGGTTTGCTTTATAAGTCATGGCTTGTGGCATGCCTTAGGGCATGCTACTTGTGGGGCTGCAATGATACAATACTTTACTGTGTATGTACTGTACCGCTACCCATACTTACTTCAACATAAAATGGCACATTTACACATAAGATGAGTACAAAATGGTCCATGTGGAACTAGTTGCACTTCAGGCAAAGTCTCCTTGTAGTGGTCTGAAATGTGAAGTGAATTTTATTTTAAACTGTACAAAAAAGCAGAAAGTTGATCAGTATTCTCTTTTCCATTTCAGGGCAATGGGGGGTTTGGCCTTTGTTTCTTTTAGGAATGAAGCTATTTTCTTTTTTCATGCGGCCAAGCCCATTTTCAAAGTAATACAAAGTAAAATTAAAATGGTGGGAAAGAGAAAGGGAGTCTAAGCCTCTTGAGGTTGATTGGTGTGTGTGGAGAGTAAATTCATTTTATTTAGCATAACATGGAGGTTTCTGCTTGGCTGGGTACAAAGAGAGAAGGAACTGATTTTATCTTGCATGTGCTGAAGTGACAGAAGTACTGCAGGAAAAGTGTGGTCTATTTTTTGCTTTCACTGTGAACAATCCTGCAATGGCCAAGGGGCCGATGACCTACTAGGTATATTCTGAGATCAATTCTCTATTGATTTACAACATGTGCATGTCAGTGGACACAATAGAGGACGTACCACATGAAGGTCAGCACAGAATTCTCCTCTTCATCTTGGATTTTTGGACTGGGCTTAGTATCATTATGCAGCCATTTAGGAGTTTTTAACAACTCTCTCACAAGGAGTTGAGCAGCAACTATACTAAGAGCTGCTTTCCCACCAAATGTAGCTTTCTGAAAGATGCTCAGCAATATACACCTCGGTAAGCAGAGAAACTTGAATTACTCAGACTCGGCCATTCCAATGCAAGTATCACCCGTATGCAGTAGCTGATCTGACAAAGCTGTGAATCACAGATGGCAAAAATGAGTCCAAGACCAGAATCAACTCCTCTGAGCCTCAATCTGGTGTTGCTTATGCTGGTGTAAATCAATACGAGTAACTTCACTGAACTAGTGGGACTACTTGTGAAAATAAGGGAGCTAAATCCAGTTCACAAGAACAAAAGTGGAAAAATACCCCACAGGTTAAAATGCCCACTGAAATTACTGGGGATATTTTTACATTGTTTATGAAACTACAGTCAGGTATCTTTCATAATCTACAAATGTTTGAATCTCACAGAGAGCTGAGGAGTGTGTAATTGGGGGACGTGTATGGTTTGCCTCTTCCTAAATATATGGGGTAATCTGGAAACCAGCCTCTACAACATGTAGCATGGTGTGAGTTGAGCCCCCATTTTAATTTACAGTCCATAATATAGTTTCTTTGGCAGGGATTCATAAATCTCCATTTCATCCATACGACTGCTGCATGATAATGGAGCTTTCTCTGGAGCTGCCTCTATCTGCACTAAGCCTGCCTCTCAGGACACGTAGGCTTCAGCTGTAGGAATATCACCCGATGCCAGTCTTCACAGACGTGTAGCATTATTGAAAATGTGCTGGTGCCTCACATTGTTATCCGGGTCCATAGTCATTAAAATTTTATCATATAAACCCTGCCGTCTGCACCGAAGAAGAATTGAGAGCCTTGGCAGAGGATGATCACATATTTTATCAGAATCTTCCGAGAGGGAAAAATCAGCAGATTCAGAGCAGGAGGGAACCAGGACAACATTCTCTTTCATTTAAATATAATATAATGTCAAAACCCCTGAAATTGACATTTATCTACTGTAGTTCCTTTTCCCCTTTTCCCCAGAGTGGCTCATTGTCCCATGGTTGCATGACAGTTCAAGCCAGTTGCACATGGTATCATTTTCATATGTTTCTCTTGGAAGGCAGATATTAATCGAGGGATGCCAGTGAGAATTAAAGCAAAATAAAGGAATCTATTGATTATAATGTTGACTTCTCAGTGGTCAGACTGTCATGTCAGTAGGTTCAGAGGCTGTCTGGCTCTGCTTAGTATGAATACAGATTTAAATGAATAGAGAACTAACTACACAGAACATTCTATAGTTGAATCAGTCAAGAAGAGGTTTAAATAAAAAGAAATAAGCTAAAACCATGCTTAGACCAAAATCTTTGGATTTCCTCCTTTGCCAACTAACCATCCTTCCATGTTGTCCACAACAAATCTGATTCATTTGGGGATTTTCTCTTGATTGTGAGTACAACAGAAATACTACAGCAAGCACAAATAAGATACTTCATTTTTCTTTTTTCAAAGTATTGTATATAGCTCAACTAGTTCATAGGTATTCAGGATTGATAAGAAGTAGTAAGAATGCATTTCACACATTTGGAAACTGAAGAAAAGAACAGAAAATCTACATTTTACAAAACATCCACTAAATTTTAGGTGCCTTAATTTTAAGACAACTAGGTTCTGTTTTTAAGAAAGTATGTGCAATTCTGATTAAAATCAGTGGGAGCTGTTGGCAATCAGCAGTTCTGATAATCAGGCCGTAGATGTCTCCAGAAGGGTACCCCAAAAACAATACTTAAAATCAGTTGGTACTTAAATCAGTGGACACTTTTGTGAATGTAAATGCTAGTAACTTGCCAAGTGCTATAGAGGGAGTTAGGATCAGAAGTTGTGAGTTCCTGGCACCTTGTCCAGGGTTCAGATGAGGAAAGAACAAAAAAGAACTTTCTTAAAAGAATAAAAATAAAGACACTCCAGATCCATTGACAGTATAGAATATGTCCCCTTTCTCATGTCACATAATCACATGGCTTATCACATGTTAGGCTGAACGGAATGAGTCAGATTCACGGACAGGAAGAGGCAAACCCCTAATTTCCCAGTAGCAGAATGAGGTTGGCCTCTAAAAAGTGAAAGCTGAATTTGGGCTTTTTGCTGTAAAGCTCAGGAACAGTGTCAAAGTCTTCAAAGGTAATTAAAATAAATCCATGAAAAAACATTCATGCTCCTGTAATTAAGGAAACAATATTGTTCATATTTTTTTGTTCAGAAGTAAAGTTTGCTCCTAGAACTAACAGCTCCAAGATTTGCACATAGGTTTCTTTTAGATTTTTCTCCCCGCACATTTTAATGTGGCAGATGGTGTAGATCTGGGGGCTAATTAGTAAATCGTTATTTTTATAAGTGTGCAGGCCTCTCTGTAGTTTTACTACACTTAAGACTTAGAAACTTTCTTCAACTGTTGTCTTTTCTTCTACCTTAAAAGGAGAACCTTCAGCTTTTTGCCCTTTTAACAGTGATGGGCCAGCAGTGCCAATTCTGAATGGAATTACTTTTGATAGCAGTTTGTCCCATGCCCTATAATGACTTAAACAACTATTTTAATCAGTTGAAGTAGTGCATGATGTCCTGCTGAGGGAACCCTGGGGAATTACAGACAAGCAAAGAAAGTTCAGTGCTCAAAGATCCATCTTTTTTTAATGTGTTTTCTTATCTAGTACACCCCCACTTATACTACGTGAGTGAACCTATATGTGCCAAACTTACATTTTACATCTTTGACTCTTGGAAGTGAGAGGTTGCCAGGCAGGCTCTGTAAATGCAAGACCCACTTCTTCTGGTGTGGAAGCCTCCACAGCGGAGTCTCTTCCCACCCCTGCTCTCTGTAACTCGTGTCCTCTATAGACCCTGGACCTGTGGGAAGGTCAGTGAGAGGAGTATGAGTTCTAACTTGGAGTCAGTGTGGAGGTACAGGTCATCTTCATGGATGGCCTTTCACAGCTGGCAAATTTCAGGGGATCAGTGGGCTCATTTCACAGAGTTCAAACCTGTGAGTGGCAAATAATTCAGAGACAACTCTGCACAGGGAACCTTATACAGTTTACTTCTTCTCCAACTCACCTTCTAGTGGGTTTTCCCAGGGGAATGGGTGATGTGGTGTTTGGGGATTGTAGTTGCTAGGCAAATAATTAAAGGTTTTGACAAATACAAATTTCTCCCTGCCCCCATAATCTCTGAATATGATGAACCTGTAAGCAGTTCTACTTCTAAGCATCTGCTTACTTTCCATAAAATTCAGCTAGATTACATTGTTTCTGTGCTTTTGACATTTATCTCCTCTGATTAATTTCTGCTTACAGGGCTGCTGAGAAGTATTTAGGCCTAAAAGTTTGACAGAATTTAAAAGGGCATTGTCAAGGTACTATTCTAAATATGCAATAAATGTTTTTTTCTCACTTCTGTTTATAT
>NW_020664369.1:14535431-14578629 GCF_002925995.2 Terrapene triunguis | reverse complement strand
AAAACAAGTACTTAAAGCATTGTGCAACCTTAACCATGGACATTGCTCTGCCTATAATATTTATTTTAAAATTTCTTGACAGACTCGCCTTATGTTTTTTTTTAGCTCTGGGAAATATGATGAGTAAGAAGAGATTTATTATGTTTCTAAATCAATCCAAACAATACTTAGCACTTGTATAGCACTAATTTTCATTTTTTTTAAATGAAAGCCCTTTTAAAAGGTGAAAGGCATGTGTTTTCTCCATATTGCTTATGGAGAAACTGAGGCAGGATGTGACTAAGTGACTTGCCTGAGGTCAAACTAGCGAGTCAGTGGCAAAATTGGGAATGCCCATGATTGGAAACTATAAAGGAAAACACAGCTGCTCCTGAAAGTACACAATACACAACAAAGAAACAAATGATGATAACTGTAAAACAAGGATTTTACAAAGTGAAGAGGAGGGTAACTAGTGGCCTCAGAATGAAAGGTGAAGAATCAAAAGGAATCTACAACATTATTTAATTTATCTGTTTTTTCGAGCAGAATCAGAATCTGAGATTAGAAGAAATGAGAACACTGTCAATACTTTGTATGTATGATTATGTGCATTATTGATACGTGTGTGTGTATAAAAAATATCTTACCATAAGCTTTGACTTCCCCACAACTTTATCCTTTTTCTTTGCAATGTCCTTGATTGAGAAATACTATTTAAGTTTCCTAGGTACCATGTAGTAGGCTTTTTCACTTGTCTTTCTGATTTTGGCATTCAGTCACTTGATGTGGGTGAACACAGAAGCAAAATGAGGACAGATGCATGGAATTAAGCGGCAGGCCACAACTTTTATTAAACTTTAATGCAGAAAGGAGAGCTGTAACTAGATATTTTAGTGCCTGGGGCAAGCAAGCATATTTGTGTCCCCTGCCATTTTCCCCCCAGCAATTTTCTCCACCCCATTTTTCTGCCCCTGCAGCTTTGGGCTGCTGCCCTATTTGCCTGCCCTGGTTACGGTACTGTTAATTGGTTCCTGCATTCCTGCATTGGTTCCTGCACAGTACCTCAGTTGGGTACTAAGGACGTTCCTATTCAACCCACTGTGGCTTGAAGGTGCTGCGAGGAAAACAAACAAACAAACAAAAATCCCTGGTCTTCTGCCAGTTGCCCCAAGGCATCAAAAAATTCCTTACTGACCCCCAGATGGGTGATTGGCTAGAGCCACAGCATCTGTCAGGCTGGTATCCCATTCCTAGTTCAGATCGGTAGGGTGGGCTGGTGGAACAGAGCTGAGAGAGGCTCCATATGGTCCCTGCGCTGGACTAAACCCTGGGAGCTGGGGAATGCTGGCCAATCAACACTCTTCTCCCCCTGCTGGCCAATGGGTATCAGAGACTCCTGGGAGACGAGCTTCCTGTTGTCCCTTAGTGAGTGTCTCTCTCCCTTGTAACTGGGACTGTTCCCCTTTCCCTGCTGGTATTCCTGGAGAAAAGAGCATGCTCCATATGTAGGATGCTGTAGGAAAGCATCATTCAGCACTTCTGTTTTACCAGGCACAGTACTTCGTTTTTATCTCTTTCTGCCAGTACTCTAGCAGGAATTTACGGGAGGCATAGGATGATGTTCTGTGAGAGATAAGATAATATAGTTCACACACTGATTTCTAAACAGTGCATACCAGATTGATAGCACAGCAAGTAAACAACAATAACTACTTCTCTGCCATACATGTCCACAGCTATCACTAAGGGACACTGCCATGTGAAACCTTTTCTTCCATGCAGTGCTGCACAGCTGGGCATGGATACTGTGATTTACAGGCCATTGAACACAATTCCAGCCAACCTACTTTGAATCAACATTTGCTCTTAAAGGATCAGTCTGTGCTTTGTCGTTCTTTCAAAAAAAGTCAACTGAATTTTCCACCAGATTTGTAAAGTCCTAAATCTTTTTTGTTTAAATGACTAATAGTTTTCCCATTGAGCCTTTTACACGGCAGGACAGAACTATTCCCTGGCTGATTTAAAGGCAGAAGACAGAAATGGGCCGCTCCGGGCTTCCTGTAAACAATTTAGATGAGAACAATGTGGTAACAGTTCCATGTAGTTTTCAGAGGCTGCTTATTTTGCTGAGTCACTGACAAGCTGTCACATCAACAAGAAAACAATTTATTTCAATTAGAAACTCAGACGCACGATCTCCTTTAAATATGGCTGGGATAAATGGAAATTCTATTATATTTCACTGTTGTTGGTTTTTTTTCCCTGCTAAGGAGCAAGCACCTCCAGAGGGAAGCTAGGTATATTTTCATAAACGTCAAACTTCTTTCATTTTTCTTTTTCTTTAAATATTTCTGAACTACCTTTTCTAAATTCATTTTCCTGTTGGCTGCTTGTCACTGGTTACCATAGCAACAACCTCTAGTAGCAATGAGTCTGGGTTGCCCAGTGTGAACATCCTCACATTTAAACCTTGCCAAGGCTAGCTATTAATCCAGGGCTCTATACTGGCTCAACACGGTAAAATTGCTCTAATTTCCTTCCTTCTGCCATGCTGCCTTCCTGAACTGGTAGCACTTTCCCCAGGTGCATTCCTGTCAGGCAACCCACCGTTAATTTTCATGCTTGTGATTCTTGATTTGGCTATGGGCATTTTCAGGAACTGGACTGTTGGTGTCTTTAAGTGCCTTCAACAAAATATCTCAAAGAAACAATTACTTAAATCCAGTTTTTAAGGATATCTCCCCTCTCTCTCTCTCTCTCTCTCTCTCACACACACACACACACACACACACACACACAAAAGAAAGAGAAACTTATTCTTTAGAAATATACTATAGGCAGTTTATAATAGAAAATTTCACTTGCCAGTAATTCTACTCTTTGATGTTTTTGAATTGCTTTACAAACCATCATGAAGAGATTACCTTTTCAATGGGTTTGGGGTGTGGTGGGAAACAGGAGACTAATGCAGAACAGGTGTGTATGATGCAGGACTTACACCCAGCACTCTAGCAGTTTTAAAAGTATTTCAAGACCTAGCACCTTCCCTTTAGTCAACCCCTAATGACAGCTGAAAACTCTTTGTAAAGCAGAAGTAGCAAAGTGGTTAAGAGTAGTTGGATGGGAAATGAGAGCTGAAGGAGAAAACTGCAGTGTAGTGATTGGTTTGATTTGCTGAATAAATTGCTATTTTCAGATTCAATTTGTATCAATAGGCAAAGCACTGTATACCTGCAGAGCCTGTCACACTTGGTATCCAGAACTCTGACGCAGCCAGTCTTAAACAATCTTTTCACTGTTGTCAATAATTATAGCAACCCCCGCCCCCGCCTTCCCCTCCCAAAAAAAAACCTTGATGGCATTGGCCTTTTATTTTAAAACATTTAATAGTAGTGTTTCTCCTGCCTACTTCCTGGAAAGGAACAATTCACTCCATAAATACGCAGAATAATGTAGCTATTCTCAACGGGTAATTTTCAAAGTAGCCAAGAGGTGCTGCTCATTCGCCAGAAGGATTTAGCTTTATTAAATGTGATTGAAAGCTGGAAGCATAATGTGCCGTCTCCCTAATGCACTGAAAATTACACTTTGTTAATTTACAACATATGATATAACAAAGAGTGGAACAGGTTAAGCGTGTAAGTATGTACAATCACACTCAGACAGTTAACATTTATTCTCCTTTGCAATCCATATAGTTTTTCAGGATTGCAAATATTTGGCTTCTAGGTAGGGCTTTTTTGCAAACCCTGCTGGGTTTGTTTTGCATGAGTTCACAATCTGAACCCTGCAGGTTTGTTTGGAGGTTGGAAGAAAATCCCTGTGGGTTTGGAGATCTAAGTTCAAACTGCTGTGATGGGGAGGGAAGGAAAAATCCAGCTGGGGCTTGCAGGGGGCATCTGTGCAACCAGCATCAGTCCACGTGTGATACATTTTTGAGATCATAGGCTGAGATGTGCAAACACCAATCTTAAACATAAGATTCTGTTCAAGAAGGTTCAGTACAAATAATTTCCAGAGTCCCACTTTGTATGTTAAAGGCAGTTGGAGCTTGAGTTTTATGATTCAGTATCTTTGTTGCTGAGGCCCAAATTATGCTGGCCTTACTCATCTATATAATTCCACTGACTCTAATGGAACTGTTCAAATGAATAAGGCTTTGGCCTTATATATATATATATATATATATATATATATATATATGTGTGTGTGTAATATTTATTTATATATATATATGTATTTTATGTATGTATGCAATTTTATGGAATGGTCTGCATACATCTAGGTCACTGATAGAACAAATAAAATTAAGAGCATGTGTTTATACTCTAATTCCTTGAAATTTGTGAGATTAAATGTTGAGTATCAAAGCGTACATTAAAAGCTTCAAATACTAAGGTTCAGTTTAAACTATGAGCTGTTTTGTAAAAATTGCAGACTCTTTGGGGTAGGGAACTTGTCTTATGTGTCCATGACATTTCATAAACACTTGTGATGCTATAGAAATGATAAATAAATATTCATAGTATTATTTATTATGTTCAAAATGTCAAAATTCAATTTTTAAGAGAGATGAAAGAGGACAAAAAAGTAAGAGTGAAATTATGGGTCTATTAAAGTTGATGGAAAAACTCCCATTGACTTTAAATGAGTCCAGGATATTCACTGTACACGTTTTCTGGTTGTATCTGTTTTTTGCACTGCTGAAACTTTGCATAACATAATTTTTAAAAGTATGATATGATATAGATTTATTCCAAAATGTAGACTAACTTGTTAGCAAGTGCTGGTGAGAGGGGAGAAGAAAAAAATTACATTTATCTTTAAAAAGTAGTATGTGTGCATGTTTAAATACTACAGCATTCTACAGCAGTTTTGTAACACTGCAATAGCATGCAAACTGTAGTGTTTTAAGGACCTGATCTTGTACCACTAAAGTTAATGGCTAGGGCGACCAGACAGCAAATGTGAAAAATCGGGGTGGGGGTGGGGGGTAATAGGAGCCTATATAAGAAAAAGACCCAAAAATTGGTACTGTCCCTATAAAATCAGGACATCTGGTCACCCTATTAATGGCAGATTTACCATTGACTTCAGTGGGAACAGAAGTGAGCTTTTATAAATGCATGATATGGGGATACCATTTTTGGAGAATGAGGGGAAATTTGAATCTCAGGAAAGTCACAGGTTTGGTTTGTATAATTCTTCCTAGGGTATGTCTACACGGTAATTAGACACCTGTGGCTGGCCCGTGCCAGCTGACTGAGGTTCGCGGAACTTGAGCTGTAGGGCTGTTTAACTGTGGTGTAGACAGCTCGCACCTCACAGAATACTAGAGCCAGTGGTGCAAGTAGGGTGGTCTGGTCCAGTACGCAGTACCAGTATGATATTTATAGCCAGTATGCCATGCTGGAAAGATACAGCAGGAGCAGAATGTGTAGCAGCTGGGTGACTCCACGTCGGCAGCTCCTCCAGCGCGGCTGTACTATCCCCATCCCTTCCACGCAGCTGCATCTCCTGAGTCCTTTTTGAGGTCTGTACAGCAGCCCCGCAGGAGGACAGGCTGGGGGCGGTACAGACGCGCCGGAGGAGCTGCGGCCCCACGTTCTGCTCCTTTCACTGCTGCGGTTCCAGGGAGCCCTGCGATTTGACGCAGCGGTAGGACAGAGCCTCCCCACCAGGTAACATGGGATGGATCATGGGGAGGGGATGGGGGGAGAGCGTGGGGCCCCCGTCTGGAGGCGGGGAGGAGTCATGTGAAGAGTCACGTGGGGAGGTCACATGGCCCCCTCCCTTTAGCTGGTGCAGCATACTGGTCAGAAATGAATTCTACTTGCATGACAGCCTAGAGCCCAGGCTCAGGTCCAAGCCTGGACATCTACACTGTAATTAAACAGCCCTTTAGTCTGAGCCGTGTGAGCCCAAGTAAGCTGGCACAGGCCAGGCCAGCTGTGGGTGTCTAACTGCAGTGTAGACATACCTGTAGTGTAAAAGCTTATCCAAGGCTTATCTGGACCAAACCAAATATGTTTGGTCTAAGTAGACTTTAGTGACAACCCTCTTTTCCTTTTTAAAATTAATCATGTGTTCTGACTCACATCAGTATATACTGGTATAGCATCACTGGAGTTACTTCAGTGTTTCCAGCTATCACTGCATAAAGGGGCAATTCATTGTTCCTTCTGGTGACCAGTTGTTCTCCACACAATGATGTAATTGAGAGGAGAATCAGCCCAATATTTGCTCTTAAGAGACCAGGTGTCCTGGGGGCAGGGGCGGGGGAGGAGGGGAGGGAGAGGAGAACTGTAAATGATTTATCTGTTTCTGTTGTATGGTAAGGCCTGGTTATCATCTGGGTTTTACCTCATGTTGTCCTGTGTGTTTGTATATAGTGTACCAATTGGGTAACTTTTGTCCTGACCCTGCAATTTGTTAAACTCAATTCCAGTTGAAGTCAGCACATTGCAAGATATGTTCCTTAATGCAAATCTGCATCTATTTTGCTCAGTCCAGCAGTATGAATAAATTTTGGAATGTTATTCTTAATTACAGTTGACATTTGTGAACCTGGGGTCAAGCCAGTTGTTGAAAAATGGCTACTTGACAAATTTGGAGCAGCATTTTTTGACACTGTGTCATCAAAGACCAATGGAAGACACTAGAAACTAGTTTTCAACCTGCCTTAATATTGGTTTAACACTCCAATGTTTAAACCAAATGTTTGATATTTAAATATTAAACATTACCATTTTCCTCCAGACTGTTAAACCAACATTAAAGCAGATTGAACACTGACTTTCTGTCCTTTACACTTGGACTCCTGTATTGCTCATGTCACAGTAAACATATATTTGCAGTAAGATGGCACACTCTAGAATGGCCTGATTCTGTTCCCATTGAAGTCGATGGAAAACTGGTGCCAAGTCAAGGCCGAGACTCAAAAACATCAATGGTTATTACTCATTTGAAGAAAGAAATACACTTCTGAGTTTATTCATGGTGACAAGTGTTCTTGTTACCATGCAAACTAATGGAATGTTGGGCTGGATAAAACTAATGCAGCCTTCCTTTAAAGATGTTTTCTCAACACTTCTGCCGGAACTTGAAGTTCAGGAAAAGAAAGAGATGCTTCATCTTGGATGACTGACAGAAATAATTTAAATGTCCTCTCTAGTATTGTATAGGGCAGGGGTCTCAAACTCAAATGACCACGAGGGCCACATGAGGACTAGTACATTGGCCCGAGGGCCGCATTACTGACATCTCCCTCCCCGCCGCCCTTAGCCCCGCTCCCACTCCACCCCTTCCATGAAGCCCTGCCCCTACCCCGCCTCTTCCCACCCCTTCCCTGCCCCCATTCCAACCCTTTCCCCGAAATCCCCACCCCAACTCCGCCCCCTCCCTGCCCCCAGGGGGTGCAGGAGGAGTGTGGGGTGTGGCAGGGGCTCAGGTCAGGGAGTTGGGGTGTGGGGTGCAGGAGTGATGAGGGGTGCGGCGGGGGTCAGGGCAAGGGGTTGGGGTGCAGGAGGGGTGTGGCAGGGGGTCAGGGCAGGGAATCGGGGTGCAGGAGGGGTGCGGCAGGGGGCTCAGGGCAGTGGGTTGGGGTGCAGGAGGGGTGCGGGCTGCAGCAGGGGGCTCAGGGCAGGGGGTCAGGGTGCAGGGTATGGCAGGGGGTTGGGGTGCGGTAGTGGGCTCAACGCAGTGGGTTGAGGTGCAGGAGGGGTGTGGCAGGGTGCAGCAAGGGGCTCAGGACAGGGGGTTTGACTGCAGGAAGGGTTCGGGGGGCGGGCTCTGGCCCAACGCGCACCGGGGCAGGGCAGGCTCCCTGCCTGCCTGCCTGCCTGCCCTACCCCCGCACCACTCCAGGAAGCGGCTGGAACGTGGGGAGGCAGGGGCACAGGGGTGTGTGTGTTGCTGTTGCTTCAGGCACCGCCTCCAGCATCTCCCATTGGCCAGGAACGAGGAACCACGGCCAATGGGAACTGCTGGGGGCGGTGCCTGAAGCAACATCAACACACACCCCTGCGCCTCTCCTCCCCCAGGTTCTCTCCACTTCCCGGAGCGGCACGGGGGCAGGGCGGGCAGGCAGGCAGGGAGGCGCCCCTGGTGCGCGTCAGGCCGGAGCTGCACTAGGTAAACGCTGGGAGAGGGCGGGGGGGCCGCGACGAGCTCGCGGGCCGCAGAAAATAACCTCGCGGGCCGCATGTTTGAGACCCCTGGTATAGGATGTACTGTTTTCAATGATTGCTACTTTGTGGTCAAGAATACACTAGTCATATAGAACATACATTGTTCTGTATGCTTAGTTGAGCAATACAATTCACCCAATAGTCAGTTTCTCGAGCACTTGCAAGTTGATTAAAATGAGGGCAAAGACTTCTTTCTCTGACCGTATTGTCAGTCAGGGGATATTTCTGCTTAAATGAGTCCCCAATGCAAATTCCTATGTAGTAAATACTCTTCTTTCTCAAAAAGATCAAAGATAATGCCCAGAATTCTGCTTTTACATTTGCCCTCCATGGAAGTCAATATTTTAAGGGTAATATCTTGCTATACATCATGGTTTGTTGCTTATGCATCTAAAAACAAGATCAGTAAAATGAGAGATGTCACTCATGAATTGGTAGAAGACAGACCAACATTGTATTGTTATGTTGGAAGGTGTTAATGACTGCCATCAATAGCACCCGGGTTAAAGCTGATGGGTGTACTAAGTACCCTTTCTTCAGGCTGAATCATAGCAATGTAGGGCTAGAAGGGGCCTCAAGAGGTCATCTAGTCCATCACACTGTGCTGACGCAGGACCAAGTAGACCTAAACCGTCTCTGACAGGAATCCCATACCTAGACCATCCTTTGTCTATCTTGTTTTTAATAACTTCCAATGATGGGAATTCCACAGCCTCTCTTGGTAACCTAGTCCAGTACTTAACTACCATTATAATTAGAAAGATTTCCCTAGTATATAACCTAAGTCTCCTTTGCTGCTGAAATTGATTACATTTTGTCCTACTTACAGTGGACATGGAGTACAATTGCTCACTAAAAGGAGCAAAAATGCCCCTTTATGTGGTGATAGCTGGAAACACTAGCAGCCACCACCCAAGAAACTGGGCCACATGGCAAGGCCTGATTGCAGAAAAAGGAACAGAAAGTGGGAGAATCAGTGGTGACAGAACTTCTTTTGGCTCAAACTCACTGGAAAGGCAGTCTCTAATTTCTGAGCAAGGGAACTGCCTGTGTTCAGGGAAACATAACTTTGTGTGTACTCTTAATAAATAAACAAGATTGCAGAAAAGAAGTATCTGACATATTATCCCTTTCTCCTTCCAACAGGAGTAACTTGGCAAGGCCCTGAATATTAGCTAAGCTGTCATATCCAGAAGGGGCAAACATATTAATTATTGTAGTATATTAAAGACTGAAGTCAAAGGGTGTATGTATTGTCTTGTTCATACAGTATGAATTTTCTCATTTTGTTTTTCAATACGCCATTTTGCTTCAAATATTGTAGGAATTCATCACTTGTTATAGGTGGATTTGTCTGACTTCTTGTCAAATCAGTGTTCATTTACAGAAATCTATAAGGCACTTTACCCTGAAGGCATTTGGTTAGTCAGTGCCAGCATGAGCTGCCAGCTTTTACTGATTTTATGATGCCAGCTGCTTTCTTGGTGAACAATCTGCTCTGAGTCTTCCTTTACTTTCTGAGAGCTTGGGCTCCTTTTAATCAGCTTGTTAACGAAGGTGAGGCAACTCCTCTTTGAAATCTTTATTGGCCCTGACCTGCTCAGTAGAAGAACCAGAGGACTGATTTATCTTTTCTTTTTTTTTATTTCTAGCCATTTTTCTAATAAGACGATTAGAAGCTGGCACTGACTTACTGAATATGAGGCATCATATTTAGATAATGATGCAGACATTTAATAGTTTAAATAAAATACTGGTAAATATGATCACAAATAAAACCTGGCTATTTCTTGAATGGTTGGGCCAGGTATGAAGGTTTGCTTGTGTCTGTGGATTATTTGTCATTGGTAATAGTTAATGGCTTTGGATTGCAAAAGTTGATGAAGAACAGTCAAATCAAAGTAGCTATACCCAAACAAATTAAACTCCTGTAATGGAATTATTGTGCTGGGTGCATGAGTATTCACTAGTGCACGCACACACACACAGTCTCCAGAGGTATGGCTCCTTGATAGATGGTGAAGAAATCATTCTGAAAGGGAGTTCAAGGGTGTGTCTGCTCTTTCTTCCTCTGTAGGAAATGAAAATGTTAAGTAACGGCAGAGCAACCCCAGCAGCAGGAGGGGAGCTGCTTTTTTGTACTAATAAATAACAGTTATTTTGCTCACTGACTTCTGCCTGCATCCTAATTCCATTGATTGTTTGTGCTAGCTCAACAACAAGTAGATTGCAGAATCATATAACATGTCCATTCTGTGTCGCTTTTGGATGTGTATTGAGGTAGAAACAATAGTAGCCCCTTAGCTCAGGATGAGATGAAGGGGGGAAGGAAATGGGAACATTTTTAATCTTCTGCAAAGAGGGGGATATTTTGCATGACGTCACATTCCATTGTGCTCGCTTTTTAGAAGATGTTCTTCACAACTTGCCTGGCAAGGTGAAAATGAGTGGTAGTACAAAATGGGTGTAAAATGCTACCTGATCAAGGTAGCTCTTTACAGCCACATTGTGAAAGTGTAAATGACTAAACCGATAGGTGAAGAATTAAGCCCTTCATCACTAAGGCCATGTCTACGCTACAACTTATGTTGGCAAAACTTAGTTGCTTCGGGGTATTAAAAAAACCACCCCCTGAGTGACATAAGTTTCCCCAGTATAAGTGGTAGTGTGCACAGTGCTATGTCAGCTGGAGAGCTTCTCCCACCGACACAGCTACCACTGCTTGTGGAAGTGGTTTTATTATGCTCGCAGGAGAGCTCTCTCCCATCAGCATAGAGAGGCTATATGGGTTATCTTACAGTGGCTCTGTTGCATCGGTACAGCTGAGCCGGTGTAAGCTTTCTAGCGTAAATATGACCTAATTTTCTTGAATGCTTGGAGTCAAATTATAGCACTGAGAGCGAGTGGAACTTGAGGGTGAGAGGGCTTATGGTGACTGAGGAAAACAGTATGTTTGAATAAGGCATAATGACTCCAGGACAATGATGGAGGATATATGGATGTGTAATTTAAAGTGGCAGCTTTATACCTGAGCAAAAGACCAGTGTGCATTTTTTTCCATTTCTTTTTCTTGTGGGGGTCGGTTAGCGTGTTTACAGCATTTTTTCTTTCTTTGCCTTTTAGCCTCTTAAACAGTTGTTATTACTGCTGTGCAGCACTGCAGCTGCTCATTCTCTCACACATTCAGGACCTGGTCATGCAGCCATTTCACATTAGGCATTCCCATTGACTTCACTCGGAGAGACTTGTCTGCAGCAGCACAATCATTTCAAATTCTGTGCAATGATTGGGGTTGGTTCTTATTTTATTCAAACCAGGTCTCCTTCTGCAGTATAGTTCTAAATTGGAAAAGCTTCTTAAGTGCCCCTTCTGAGTTTCCTTTTTGGGTATGCAAGTTTCACTTGAGTCTTAAACATTTTTTTTAACAAGGATTATTTTTTATATTGTGTACTTAGGTGAGCAAACTGAGAAATAAATTTCACCAAAGTTCAGGGCCATTTGATCTGATTTTTCAGCTTGGTCCATTTAAATGGTAAGATCTTGCTACAAAGGTCAGATCTGTAACTAAATTCAAACTTGACTAAAGTTTGGGATGTTAGGATCCAACATTGGTTTATGGCCAACTCTATTAAGAGTTGCTATTACATTGCACCCAAAGTGCTGATACATCCAGTTCCTCAGCATTAGAAAATTTAGGGCCTGATTCATCATTGCCCTGCAGCTTGTTGTGTACTTGTTTACCCCATAAAGTGGATGCAAAACACGACTAATCTGAATGCACTCACTTTGCACTGGCGTAAAGCTATAGGGCAACCATGACTAAAACCTAGATTATTCTGGAACATTAGCACATTTCGTCTTTCTCCACTGCATTATACAATGTCCAGCGATGTGGGGCAGAACAACAGCTTCTTTGTTACTTTTTAAGTGGAAATCTATCTGACTGGCTGTAACTCCCCATAATGGGAGACAGAGAGTGCCACTGCTGGGTGAATTGCAGGGTGACCAGGTGTCTGATTTTCGACTGGAACACCCAATGGAAAAAGGACTCTGGTGGCTCCGGTCAGCACTGCAGACGGGGCCGTTAAAAGTCTAGTCGGCGCTGTGACTCTAAGGCAGCCTAGTTCCTACCTCTCCTGACTGTGCCCCGGAAGCAGCCAGCAGGTCCGGGTCCTAGATGGGGGGGCCACGGGGCTCCACACGCATCCCCCTGCCCCGAGCACCGGCTCTGCACTCCCATTGGCCAGTTCCTGGCCAATGGGAGCTGTGGGGGGGGCAGTGCCTGCAGGCGAGAGCAGTGCGTGGAGCTTCTTTCCACCCCCGCCCCCCCGCATAGGACCCGGACCTGCTGGCTGCTTCTGGGGGGTGCACAGTGCGGTGCCAGGACAGGCAGGCAGCCTGCCTATCCCCCTGCTGCGCCACTGACTGGGAGCCACCGGAGGTAAGCCCGCACCCCCAGCCCAGAGCCCTCACCCCTCCCTGTACCCCAACCCCCTGCCTCAACCTGCAGCCCCCTCCAGCACTCCAAATCCCTTGACCCCACTCCCCAGCCTTGAGCCTCCTCCTGCACCCCAAACCCCTCATCCCGGCCTCACCCCAGAGCCCTCCCGCACCCCAACCCCCTGCCCCAGCCAAGTGAAAGTGAATGAGGGAGGGGGAATGTTGTGAGTGGGGGCGAGGCCTAGGGGAAGAGGCAGGGGCGGGGCCTCGGGGAGGTGTTCGGTTTTGTGAAACTAGAAAGTTGGCAACCCTAGGTGAGCGCAGAGAGCACTTGGCCTTGACTCAGATTTTCCTGCTCCCCCCCACACACCACAACCCTGCCCCCTCAGGAAAAAGGTGTTCTAATATCTGCTTGGTGAGAGCCCTCTGCTTGTTCCAGAACAGAGTGGGACCATGATTGTTTTCTGTAGCTTGTTTAAATCCTTCCTAGGTTGCATGTCACTTGTTCAGCTGTCAATTTAATCTGATCACAGGAGCAATGCCAAAGTTAAAAGCTTCAAATAGACATCTTTTAAAAAGATTTTTGCTATTTCCCACTTTCCACTAAGAGCCACTGGAACAACATTTTAATATAGGAAATAAAAAATGCTGATGCTGCTTGGCAACCCTGCCCAAATAAATGCAGATCACGGCATAATGTCCATGATCACAGGCAAGTGGGGCAGATAGGTTTTCTTTGCCATGCATGCCCCATCCGTATGAGCAGGCAGCATGCCGAAGTGTACCAGAAGCTTGTTCTCTGAAGTGCTGGGAGAGCAGGGTTGGTTTAAATTTCAGTACACTTCTTGCTCACAAGGATAAGGCAAACAGGCACAGCAGGGAAAGCAGTGTTACCTGCAACCTTTGTGACCCAGCTTGCATTCAAAACAGTTGGTGGTAAATCAGATATTTGGCTCACCTTTCTTGGCAGTTTCAAGTGTGTAGTCCACTGATATGTGTCATTTCAAAAGATGTGTACATTTGAAAGAGATTATGTTTTTAAAAAATAAACAACTTTCCAAATCAGACAACTTTTAACATTGGATGTTAGACCATCTGAAGCATCTCATTGTATTCTGATATCGGTCCACAGGCGATTACACACAGTTACCATATGCATCAAGGAGAGGCTAGATCTCATTTCATTTTTTTAGATAGATGCTTGTGTAAAATGTCAAATTGGAGCTAAATTCATCTAATTATTTTTAACAGACTCAGCTGAACGCAGCAATATATATGAAGTAAGAAGAGAAAGTTCATGAATCGTAATATTCTAGTCACAGTTTCTCTCATTTCCCAAAGTGGAGAGCTGCTATGTTCTTTTAAGATTTAGAAGTCAATGCATTTGCCTTTCAACAATCAATAGCAGCTGTTGATCTGAGTCATTAATGAGATTTAGACTGCATCCACATTTAAACCTTGTATATTCAGCAGGAGATGGAGTATGCTTGGAAAATGGGATTTCTGTCATGGTTATAATGAAAGTTTTACATGTTTAAGCTGAGGGGACACTACAGTGAATCCTCCACCTGACACAATGGAAGCTAAACCATGCAAGCTTTTTCTCTAATGAGGAAGCATAAAAGCAGTTTCTTGTTGAGATTTCAACTAGAGCCCCTGGTTTATGAGCAAATGGCTCTTGGGTGGAAGTACTTGCAAAATGTGATTTCATAGGTGGCCTGTTCATTAGAATGCTACTCACTCCCGGCATAAGAGCAGCAGGTTACCTCAAAGAGTGACAGGCCTGTGTACATACAGTGTCAGTTGGGGGATGTTCAATATAATGCCAGGGTAATCTACACACGCTGACTCTGGGTACATTGAAACTCCACCAAAATTAGAATAGAATTAGAGTAAAAGTCCCAAAATATTGTACACATTATAATTCTGATCCATAGTGAACTTCCACTTATATTTAGGTTTTTCTATGGGGAAAAATGATTGAATTGTCAGTGGGCTCCCCAGAAATACATCCTAGAATACTCAAGGAGCTGACTGGGGAGATATCTGAGCCATTAGTAAGGCTATGATTTAATGACGGGTATTTTTAGTAAGTCATGGGCAGGTCATGGGCAAGAAACAAAAAAGCACGGCCTGTGACCTGTCCATGTCTTATACCATAAATACCCCTGATTGAAGAATCTGGGGTGGGAGCGCCAGCGGCTGCTATGGCCACCACCATGGGGGGAGCAACAGGGGGCCAGCGGCTGCTCCAGCTGCTACCAGTGCGGGGAGGGGAGCCCAGGGGGGCCAGACACTGCTCTGGCTGCCCCAGGACCACTGTCGGGAGCCACCGAGCTCCAGCTGCTCCAGCCACCCTGGGGACTGCTGCTCAGGCATTCCCCATGGCCAGCTGCATCGGCCACTGCTCCGGTGGTCCCCGGGACAAGCTGCCCAGGACCGCCGGAGCAGCGGCCGGGGCCATGGCCGCTCCAGTAGTTGCTGGTGTAGCCAGGACTGCCCGAGTGGCTGGCTCCAGGGCCAACTGCTTGGGCGGCCCTGGGGTCAGCCACACTGGCCACTGCAGAAGTCATGGAGGTCGCAGGAAGTCACGGAATCCGTTACTTCCTCAACCTCTGTGACAAACACGGAGCCCTAGCAATTAGCTATTATCTTCAAAAACTCACAGAAGATGGAAGAGATTCCAGAGGACTGGAAAATGGCAAATACAGTGCCAATCTATAAAAAGGGAAATAAGGGCAACATGGGGAATTACAGTCCAGTCAGCCTAACTTCAGTACCCAGAAAGGTAATGGAGCAAATAATTAAGCAATCAACGTGCAGACACCTAGATGAAAATAGGGTGATAAGTAACAGTCAGCATGGATTTGTTAAGAACAAATCATGTCAAGGCGACCTAATAGCTTTCTTTGACAGGGTAACAAGTCTTCTGGATAGGAGGAAGTGGTAGATGTAGTATGTCTTGACTTTAGTAAGGCTTTTGTTACTATCTCGCATGACCTCCTCATAAACAAACTAGGGAAATACAACCTAGATGGAGCTACTATAAGGTGGGTGCACAACTGGCTGAAAACTGTTCTCAGGGAGTAGTTATCAGTGATTCACAGTCAAGCTGGAAGGGCATATTGAGTGAGCTCCCACAGGGATCCTTCTGGCATTCCCCATTCTGGGTCTGATTCAGTTCAATATCTTCATCAATGGTATAGATCAGGGGTAGGCAACCTATGGCACGTGTGCCGAAGGCGGCACGCGAGCTGATTTTCAGTGGCACTCACACTCCCCGGGTCCTGGCCACCAGTCCGGTGGGCTCTGCATTTTAATTTAATTTTAAATGAAGCTTCTTAAACATTTTAAAAACCTTATTTACTTTACATACAACAATAGTTTAGTTAAATATTATAGACTTATAGAAAGAGACCTTCTAAAAATGTTAAAATGTATTACTGGCACACAAAACCTTAAATTAGAGTGAATAAATGAAGACTCGGCACACCACTTCTGAAAGGTTGCCGACCCCTGATATAGATAATGTCATAGAGAGTACACTTATAAAGTTTGTGGATGATACCAAGCTGGGAGGGGTTGCAAGTGCTTTGGAGGATAGGATTCAAATTCAAAATGAGCTTGACAAACTGGAGAAATGGTCTGAAGTAAAAAGGATGAAATAAGGACAAATGCAAAGTATTCCCCTTAGGAAGGAGCAATCAGTGGCACACATACGAAATGGGAAATGACTGCCTAGGAAGGAGTACTGCAGAAAAGGACCTGGGGGTCATAGTGGATCACAAGCTTAATATGAGTCAACACTGTGGCCAAAAAAAAAAAAAAAAAATCAGCAAACATCATTCTTGGATGTATTAGCAGGAGTGGTGTAAGCAAGACATGAGAAGTAGTTTTTCTGCTCTACTCTGCGCTGATTAGGCCTCAACTGGAGTATTGGAGACATTTCAGGAAAGATGTGGACAAATTGGAGAAATTCTAGAGAAGAGCAACAAAAATGATTAAAAGTCTAGAAAACATGGCCTGTGAGGGAAGATTGAAAAAAAGGGTTGGTTTAGCCTGGAAAAGAGAAAACTGAGAGGGGGCAAAGCAGTTTTCAAGTACAATAAAGGTTGCTACAAGGAAGAGGAAGAAGAATTGTTCTTCTTAACCTCTGAGGATAGAACAAGAAGCAATGAGCTTAAATCGCAGCAAGGGCTGTTCAGGTTGGACATTAGGAAAATCTTCCTACCTGTCAGGGTGGTTAAGCACTGGAATAAAATGCCTAGGAAGGTGGTAGAATCTCCATCATTGGAGATTTTAAAGAGCAGGTTGGACAAACACCTGTCAGCGATGATCTAGATAATACTTAGTCCTGCCATGAGTGTAGGGGACTGGACTAAATGACCTCTCGAGGTCCCTTCTAGTGCTACGATTCTATGATAAATAGTTGCCAGCTCATTGTTCAACACAAACAGAAGGAAAAAAATATATTCCACTTTTTCAAGCTGAAAAAAAAAGAGAATTTCAACAGTTTGCTTTTTTTCCCCATCTTGTGGTCTTTTTCCTGATATACGTGTTTCATTAGCCTTTTTCATGCTTTGACTTAAAAAAAATCCATCTGTTTAAGAGCCTTTGGAGGTTGCATTCCTTAATTTGTCCTCCCCAGCATGCTAAGGGGAATTCTTTATGTAATAAACAGACATAAAACTCTTCAAGATAGCAGCTACTGAAAGTGTGGAAAATGAGGGAATAAAATACAGAAAGAGTATTCTTAAGGAAGAGCTATTGTAATTTTGCACCTAGAAGTCCAACTGAGAAATGAAAAGTTCCTCAGTAGGAAGCTTGTCTTCATCATGAAGCCAGCACTCATTTTTCTGCCACTGGCTAACTCACTCAAGAGAGGCCTGTCAACTGAAATAGCAAGGACATTGTGTGGTAGGACTGGTGTGAGGTGCATAGGCAGAGTTATTGGAAGAAGCTGAGCCTGACTGAAGACTGTAGTATGTCAAGATCAAGCCAGTAGTTCAAGTTATCACACTTTCCATGAGGATTCACTTTATCCAACTTGCCTAAAATTTAAGATAAAAAAAAGTCAGCAAGTGTAACTCACTATCTCAGAATTACAAGATGCCAGGTGAGCCCACCAGGTGTGCTATTGATCTCTGGTAGAGCAAATAATCCCAGTCTTAGTCAGCACCACTGTCCCAGAGGAGGGAGCGTAAAGCATCCAAAGTCATTGCTTAGAAGTTGCATTATGGGATTACTTAGAATTAACTCTGCTGGTATTTTGCCATGTTGGATGGTCTAGAAATAGACACAATTCTTATTTGGCTGGTGGAATTAAGGACAATATGGGACACAGAGTTAAGGTTTGCGAGAGCGATCATGCCCTTCTTTATCTTTCTACATCTTTTTCAACACTTGCCCATGTGTGATTTACATTACCTTTTGTACTCTGTTCCTCCTCTACAAATGTTTCTTTCCCTTAAGTGCTTGACTCATCTGTTTAAGTCACTTACCTTTTGCAGTGTCCACCCTCAGCTGATATTTCAGCTTTTGTCATACTACGTTGCAATGCAGACTGAGGCAATGTTAAATCACACCACACTGACAACACAGGAAAAAGCTAAAGAAAGATGACTTCTGAAATTTGTAGAAAATATTTATTGTTTTTACTTCAGCTGTGCACATCACATAGTGGGGGGAAACTGTCAAATACTACACAGGTAGGGGCCATATAAATAGGTAGGTTGGAAGCTACATTGTCAGCCAGATACAAATTCATGGTGTGTAGTTGAGGTTGGGGCATAAGTTTGTCAGTTATGGCTCCCTGATGCTAGGGACCAGTCCTGCAATAGCCTTGGCATAAGTTACAACACCCTGGGGGCTGATCTACATCAGCTGGCTATAACTCCCAAGTGGCCATTGACCAACAGGAAGAGACAGAGTGCTCCATTCCTTTCCCCTTCTCCTTTCCTTATGTGCCCCCAAGCAGCTGGAGTGACAGGGTGAATTGGCATAGAAACCTGCTACATTAGCTCTATATCCTCTGAATACTCCCCCCGTGAGTGGAATCCTCACCATGCAAGATCAACTTGCTTTCTGCTCCCAGAGCTTTGTGAAAGGAAAGGAGGATTGGGCTAGAGAATATTGCCTAGCACATTAAACTCCAGCAATTATGGAGGTTAGGAGAAGGGAAATAAGAGTGGAGCTGTCCCTGGTACTCATGAGTTGGAAAGCAGTGTGATTCACAAACTGTTTAATTTGTTTGTGGGTTTTCTGGTCATCAGTCACTGAATAGCATAAACCAGGTGAAACAATGATTCAGAATTTACTTATCAGTGTTCATTCAGCAGGAGAAATTGTGCTGTCCCAGAGTTTGTTTTTGCTTTCCATCATCTCTCTCCGTTTCAGTGATGAATTTGGGAAAAATACTGTAAGTAATAACTTGTCTGGTTTTATAGCACAAGATGACTTTATGGAGGCTTTTAAACACGATTAACCTTTGAACATTGGTCTTCCTGCTGAAATGACTGCTGGTTTAGAGCTGTGTCATCATCTCAGGGCCTGGTCCAACCAAACCTTATTCACATTGGTGTTCCTTCTCACATGCGAGTAGTGAAACCCATGGTCCTAATGATGGGGCTAAGGGTTTTCAGATAGATTTGGACTTCCAAGACCCTTGTGTAGGGTGACCAGATGTTCTGATTTTATAGGGACAGTCCCGATTTTGGGGTCTTTTTCTTATATAGGCTCCTATTACCCCCTGCCCCCATCCCGATTTTTCACATTTGCTGTCTGGTCACCCTACCCTTGTGTGTGAGCCCTGAATAATAGCTGAAATTGAGGCAAGAATAAGTTTTAAAACACATTAAAAATCTATTTTAGTTTATTTGAAAATGCCTACATTATTATATGGGAATGTCAGTGAGCAACTTAATTGTATTTTGGGCTGCATAAGCTCCAAAGACCCAAGGTATTTATAATGTGGCACTCTAAGGCCAAGCACCCAAGATGTGTTTCAAGAACAGGATGCATGCTCAAGTTTTTCATGCTCTTTTTTTTAATGACACTGTGGTGGACTTAAAATGCACAAACATGAATCATAAAGTTCAACTATATATGCACAAAATTATTAATTTTAAAAGTTCATAACTTTAAAGCTATGTTTGTAGGAAAATTGTTCTAAAGTTATCAACTTCTAAAGTCTCAATGGGATCTACAAAACAACTCAGCTTGAAGTTTGTCTTCTATCTTATTTTTGGTCATACAAGCACAATGTATCTGACTGAAACCTATGAGGAAAAACAGCCCCCAAAATCCATTTGTAATAGTTCAATTTATTCCTGAGGGGATGGGGGTGGGAGGGTGGGGAGGGGAGGGAGGAGATCTTTGACCATGGAGAAAAACCATGGTAAGTTTCAGCCCCAAAATAAGTTGCATGAGACATTTATGAGCAGTTGGGGGGAGGGGGGAAAGGTGGTCGGTCTGTCTGAATACAACTTGTCTCAGATAGTGGTCATGCAGTTTCAGACTAAAAAGCTAAATTCTCTGCTGTCCTGGAGTTTGTTTGTGCTTTACCATCATCTCTTCCCCTTTCAGTGATGAATTCTTGTTGCATACGGTCATGATTTCCTCATACTTTTACATTTGGTACTGAAGTTTTCAGTGCTTGGTTTCTATAAAGTTTGAAATGGAAATCCTCCTGAAGTTTGAGGGAAATCCTCCCGAAGTTTTTAAGTTTGAGTTATGAGAGTCTGAAAAAAATATTCCTCTCTAAATTGCCATTTTCCCCATGCAAACAATGCATAATGGTTGAATTTGAAACTTCAAATTCAGTATGTAATCAGTCCTTAGTACTTTTGGAAATTTTGGCCACAAAATTAAAAGTGACTACTGATGTTTGGATGCCAGAATTTTTGATGCCCAACCTGACATCTCAAAAAGGCGAGGTTTTTGATGCTGGGCCCCTTAAGGTGACTCGAGTTGCTCAGCCAAAAACCGAAGGTCCCAAAATCACTACTCGCTTTTGAAAATCTTGGCCACATTTAGTTGGATAATGATAAAGAGCCAGATTATTCCTGCTGTCATACAGGTGCTCTGTGTATGCATTGGGGTGACTGCAAGTGGAATAAGGGACTATCACATGTTCACTCCCTGCACTGCATTCTCAGAATGTCTCCACATCATTGCAAAGGGGTTGGAGAGGCAGGGCTATGTAGGCAGCCTCCCAACACATTGGAGTTTAGGGAAAGATCATAGCTTCCTGGGGTAGAGTTCCCTCCTCAGTCTCCCTATGGGGCAGTCACAGTGGCTGCTGTTTGGTGAACGTGTGCACAACATTATACATGTAAATGTCTCATTGAAACACACACTGATAAAGTCCTCCAAAAATACCACCAAGAATTTTAGTGTTTCTATGCTATTTTTTGTTGTGGTGCAGAGTATTCTACAAATTCTAAGCTTTTTAAATATTTTTAACATGCATTGCTATCCTTTTCTGTTGCCATGATACAGCCATCATAATGTAAGCAGATGTGTTGCTTCCCTGTAAATGCTACTTGCAGAAAAGTCTCCAGAAAGCAATAACAAAAGTATCCATGTATCTTTCCCATATCCTTCTTTCATCCCAGGCATTTTAGTAAAGTGCTAAATTCTGTCCCCTCCACAGTCCATTCATTCCATGGAATGTGTGAATTCTGTCCCTGTGTCTACCTTTCCCCTAAATGAAATGTGAACTTCAAAGATTAGATGGTACCATTTTAATGATAAGATTATTAACAAAGAATTTTTCTCTCTCCTTAAAGCCACAAAATTAATAAAAAAACACCAAGCAAAACACAACCTTTGTCAATGTGATTGTAAGGCTGTACAGTTAAGTCAGAACGTTAACAAATATTTACTTACATATACTAGGCATTTTGCGGAAGATATTTTAAAAATCTTTTAATGTGTGTGTATATATATATATATATATTAGCTACATTTAGCTATATAGCTAAATTATGTATATCACTATATATATTATTTAGCTACCAGATTAAAAGGTAAAACTCAATGAGAGACTACCTCATTTGTGCAATATGTTTGAGTAAATGTGACTGTAAGAGCCTTAATTTTGCATAACTGAATAATACAATATATTGTGTCATATGTTAATTTTAATATACAGTTTACAGGTTTTTCAAATCTGAATACTAAACAGGAAGGGAGTGTGGAATCAATTGCAATAGTTTGCAATAATTATTTGGGTTCTTTCATGCAGCAGGGCTATTTCAACATCATTCTTTGCTTTTTAAGATAATTGAGGGTTTAAATTGGAAGACTGGAAAGAAGTCAAAAGAGCACTTGAAACATACATGATCATTATTGTAACAGTTTGTAACCAAATCTGTTCTCCTAAGCAGTATTTATGCTTATACTATTCTTTCATTTATTATGAACTAACAAGATAGATACTAACATAATGTAAGTGATTGTCAGTAAGCATACCTTTACAATAAAAGAGCCCAAAATATGGACCAGAATTGCTGTATTTAGCTGCAAATGTAGCTTCATTATATTTTGCATTTGTATTTTATTAAATAAGAACGATGTTATATAGCTTTTTTCCCAGTAGGTGGCTTTCAGTTGAAAGATATTTCATGGTTTTTATTGTCCTGTAATATTTCCCACTAAGCCCTGATCCTGCCCACATTTAAGAAAGTGAGCAACTTAATACATGAGGAGTCTTTTGAGCTCACATCCATAGCAAAACACGAGCAGTAATTCTTCTGCTCTACTCCACGCTGAATAGGCCTCAACTGGAGTATTGTGTCAAGTTCTGGGCACCACATTTCAGGAAAGATGTGAACAAATTGGAGAAAGACCAGAGAAGAGGAACAAAAATGATTAAAGGTCTAGAAAACATGACTTATGAGGGAAGATTGAAAAAAATGGGTTTGTTTAGTCTGGAGAAGACTGAGAGGGGACATGATAACAGTTTTCAAGTACATAAAAAGTTGTTTCACGGAGAAGGGAGAAACATTGTTCTTCTTAACCTCTGAGGATAGGACAAGAAGCAATGGGCTTAAATTGCAGCAAGGGCAGTTTAGGTTGGACATTAGGAAAAACTTCCTAATTGTCAGCGTGGTTAAGCACTGGAATAAATTGCCTAGGGAGGTGGTGGAATCTCCATCATTGGGGATTTTTAAGAGCAGGTTGGACAAACACCTGTCAGGGATGGTCTAGATAATACTTAGTCGTGCCTTGAGTGCAGGGGATTGGACTAGATGACCTCTTGAGGTCCATTCCAGTTCTGTGATTCTATGATTTCTATGATAGGAATTTGCAAGATAGGACTTCCTTTGTCTCTGACAGTGGCCAGAATGAGAGGCCTCAAGGGAAAAGGCAAAACCCCCTTGAAGTAGGTAGAGGTGGGGTAGTCCCCCACCACCACACACACACACACACACACACACACACACACACACACACACATGGAAATCTTATGCTATCCCATTTAGTTATATTCTGCTTTTTTGCTAGTATAAGGATCACAAGAATATCCATACCCTTTTTGAATCTTGCTAAATTCTTGGCATCATTGACATCCTGTTGGCAGTGAGCTCTACACTCTATGTGCCGTGTGGAAAAAATTACATACTTTTATCAGTTTTGAACCTGCTGCTTTTCAGTTTCATTTCATGTCCTTTTCTTCTTGAATTCTGAAACAAGAATATAGAAGCTCCTGATCTACCTCTGCTTTGCTACTTATAATTTTATATACTTTTATCATACTCGCTCTGATTTATCTTCTTTCTAAGGTAAATTATTCCAATTTTTTCAGTCCCGCTTCATATTCATTCCCCCCTGTTTATTCTGATGACTCTTCTCTGAAGACTTCTAATTCACTAATATACTTTTTGAGATGGGGTTACCAGTACTACACACGGTATTCTAGATAAGAACAAAGTATTGGTTTTATATAATACTATTCTTTATTATTCTCCATCTCATTTTTTATGCATCCTAACAGTGTGTTGTTTTTTTGACTGCAGCTGCACATTGAACAGAGCTCTTCATTGAGTTGTCTACCATGATGCCCAGGTCCTTTTCTTGAATTTATGCTGTTAATTTAGACGCCTGTAAAGTGTATGAGTAGTTATATTCCCTGCCTCCAACATGCACCACTTTGAATTTTATCTGCTGTCCTGTAGTCCATTCACCTAGATTGGTTAGGTCCCTCTGAAATTCCCAGTTTTCACTGGACTTGGCTAATGTAAACAATTTTATCTTATATGCAAATTTTGTCACATTGCTGCTTACTCACTTTTTCACATCACTAATATATATTAGACACCTGAGCCCTGTATGTAACCTTGGGGCACCCATCTGTTAACTTTTGCTGTAGCATTTATTCCTACTTGTGGGGAGGTGTTTATTTTTTTTTTCTTTTTTTTTTGGTCTCAGTCAGTTTTTGATCCATTAGCAGTACATTAGCTTTTTACCTTTTAACTACAGTACTGAATTCTTTTAGTAGCTTCTTGTGAGGGACCTTGTCACTACTACAGCTATTCAAATGAGTCCAACAAGGTTAAGTGGCTGTTTCCATCATGCCTGGATCAAGCATATATACGAGACCACTAAACTGTGTCTGTAACTGTGGGGAATAATGTCAGAAGATGGGAGATTAGTGAATTCAATCAGTGCTTTAGGCAGATATATTAAATATTGTTACATATTGAAGTGACATTTATCACAACATTTCCAAACACTGTCTTAATAAGTGCTCTGGCACTTAGGAAATTAGTCAGGACCCCACCCTTTACACTTAGGACCTAGCTTTGTGTGAATGTGGAATGAGAGAACTGAAGGTAAACTCTAAGCAGCTATTTATAAAGATCTTATATCTTCCTTTCTGAACATGACTTGAACACAGATTTTTTTAAGGTTGGGATCCACATATGTAGTCAATTGTAATGCTCTGTTTTTGTTGGGGGAAAAAAAGGAAAGAAATACCTATTTTTTAGGTTTAAAATGTCCTAAAAATCCCCATGCCTGCTCATCTCCTGGTATTTCTCTCTTTCTCTCATGTGCTCCCCACCCTCGCACTGAGAGAATCAATGTCTGTGTCATCAATCCTAACTATCTGCAGTCCATAACAGAATCCAGGAGCTATCATGCTCCTTCAGTGAGAAGATTACTTGCATTCAGGAAGGTTTCTCAGGCAGCGTGGAACCAGACACCAGAAACAGATGCATACTACCTCCTTTCCTTCTCCTGAATTCAGTCTGTGGACACTAGAAGAAATCTAGGATGTATGAATGGAGATGCGGCTCACCACTTACAAATCACTCCCTTCCTGGCTGGCAAAGGAGTCAATGAGAATTAGGACTTCTTCTGACTAAGTCTGATAAAATGTTATTTGAAAGAGGCATTGTACCTCACACATAAAAGCATGCTATAGTCCAGCCAACCCTAAAGTTATCTTCTATGGATGATGTGGAGATTGCCAACTGCTACCTGTTATCAAGTCTCTCTTTTCTGAACAAGTTTATTGAGAAAATCTGTCCAGAGCTGGTACACAAACATTCCTGGTCAAGTGTCAGGTATGAAACAGAAATTTCAGCAATGGATATATGTGGATTTTTCATACTCATACAAACCATATGATCACTCATCAACTTTTCTGCAGCATTTCACAGAGTCCATCACAAGATATCAAGAGGTCTAGAAAGGGATAAGTAAAATTCTCTACAGTGACTTCCTTGCCCTGTATAGCAATGCAGAACATATAAAGTGTTATTGATATTAAAACAGAACAACTTTAACAAAGGTGTATAACTTTGCTCTTTTGATGGAAGACTGAAAAGAAAAATGTGTTTGATACTAGTAATCTTGTCTATTTTTGGAAGACACTAAAATACTACAGTGTGGATGCAATAGAAGAAGTTGAGTAGGATAGGATATCATAATTTGTTCAGACACTCCTCCTATTAATGAAGGTTAGGAAATCCAATCAAAGAACAGAAATTCCGCCATGTGATGTAAATGACCACCATATTATTTATTTACAAAAGTACAAATGTCAAACACTTGAGCTCACAGCAAAGAACCCAGTGGCAAATTTTCAATCTGATTCATAACAATTTTGCCAGCCAAACCTGAGAAACCTATTTCATATTAGGCAAACGAAGGCTCAAGTTTTCAACCACTTTGCATTTGGAATGCACATGGGGAAGCCTTGGGAGCACCTTGGCACTCCAGGCTGGCTCAACTCAGAATATGTTATCTGCGTATGCTTGAGCGGAATATATCTTCTGAAATACTTTCATGTTAAATAGCATAAAGAATGAATATATGCTTCTTTCAAGAGTGCATTGTTTGGGGGGAGGGAGAATGGAAATCACAGAATATGTGTTGGTATTTCCGGAGGCTGTCACTCATTAAATGGTGCTTCTAGCCCACACAATTTTAATGTAACCCACCATGATTTAATACATCAAAGAAATAAAAGGTAAAATATTGTCTGGGGCTGTTTCTCCTTAAGGAATAAACTCTGAAAATACTCCAGTACAAAATGGGAGCATTTTTCACAGGCATTTTTTTTTCTTCGTTCTCCATTTCACACAGAACCTTCATCAAAACTAATGTGAACATAGAGAAGATTTATCAGAGGCTCTCAGGCAGGTTTCTTAGATCTCCCTTACACTGAGAACGGTACACATCCATCTGCCTTCCCAAGAGATGAGCAGCAAATCAGAACCCCTGACAGATATTATATTTTAAAGAAAGTGTTTTTAATAGCTTTTGCTCTTCTCTCCTGTTAGCCTCTAATAATGACTGGTAATAGTTCCCAGAACGTGGTGTTTAAAGTTTACAGTTTTAATATATAGAAGAGTAAGTAAAATGATATAGTGTGAGTGAGTCATGAAAGGATTTAGGGTGGAGAGGACACTTATGGTACATTTGAAAGTTCCTGTTCCATATTTTAGACATATGAAAAACCCATTAGTTTCCATTTACATGAGTTTCAGTGAATCTTAGCAGCAGGTTTGGCCTCACATTTTTTGCACCCCACTCTTATGCTTTGGCTTTCAGGTTCATACTAACACTAAACTCAAGATGAAGTCTGAAAAAGGTGACTTGTGTTTTCTATTTTGTAGCTAAGCAAACAAGTTTAATTAGGAGACTCCAGAGATGAAACTTGCTATTTACTGAAAACTTGTTCATGAACTCTCTAAGTTTTCTCTAGAATCCAGAGCCAGCAAAATACTTCAGGAAATGTTTCTTGAATCAACCTTGACCAGGTTCATCATCTGACCCAACAACTGTGAGAGCAAAATCTGCTCCGTGGTCTTTGATGGCCCATTATCCTTCAAATACATTGATATAATATTTTGATACCATTTTTGTACAATTCTAGTTATGCATGTCTGCATAACATAACCTGCGATCAGAGGTGAAAAAACAAAACCCTCTACTCAAAAAAATTGTATGGTGGAACTATATACAGTTCCTAGAAAGAAACTGCTGAAAATTGTAGTGCTAGATGGACAAATCCATTAATTAAAGTTAGTTACAAAGTCCTTTCATATTGTTTCAATTTGGAGAAATAGAGAGTCTATCAAATTTAGTATTTGACAGGTGATATACAAAATATGTTGCCAGTTAGCTATAATGAAAAGAAATTCCTCTTCCACCTGTCTCCGATTACAAGATGCTTGCACAGTTTCATACATACAAGTGTCTCTGATTCAAAAAGACTGATGTTCTTGACCGCTTTGTGATGTGATATTCATATTTAACCCGCAATATAGGACACTTGAAAAAAAATAGTATATAGCAAACTACACTTTGACACCAACTTGCTCACATGATATTTTTTCTCATGGGAACTCCCTTTTGAAAACATAATGGCCAGTGTTCTTCTGTCTAATAGATATGAAACTAAGGGTTTAATCAGTGGGAAGGCTTATTCTATGTCCTTTTCTGTCAAGAAAATAAACTGCTGTCATTTCTTGCAATAAGCTCATGCCCTGTGTAGTCAAGTTATTATGAAAAAGAATAAAAGAATTTTACCTCTGCTAAAAATGCATAATTTGTTAAGTGCAAGCTGCTCCAGTCCCAAGACTAGAGTTCTTATATTTACCTATGGAGTTTGCTGAAAGGGACACTGATGTATTAAAGATGATACTTAATAAAATAAAAATCCTTACCTATGTGCTTTAGAATTAATGAAACAATTATTACAAATTTAGGGCCAGATCATCAGCTGGAGTACATCAGTGAACAGTGAAATTAGACTGGTCTGTATCTAGTCAATTTCCATTTGATTTTTCCTTTATCTACAGGACTATTATGTTTGGGCAACAAACACAACAGAAGAAAGTTTTAAATTCTTTAAATAAATACATATTTCAATTGATATTTTCCTTTAATTACTAAAATATTTCTATTAAATTTTAAATTTCAATTCTGTTTTCTTTCTCTCGTTATTTTATCAGAACTAAGTTGTGGCTCAAAGATACTGCAATGTTTCTCTTTAAAATGTTGATGCATGGGAATATTGAATTTTCAAAGTGACAGAGCTAACTAGCCAGATACATTTCCTCTCTCTAACCACAACTGTCAATAAGAGTAACACTGTCAATGTCGCAACAGATTTTATGTTGCATAACACTCATCCTTTTTTCATTCAGCGAAGCCCCTGAGACAAATATTTAATTGACAAAGAGATAAATGGTTTGAAAATGCACTATATCCATGTCTAATCATGAAGGGAGCTTGTTTATGAAGCAGCAACAGTTAGTTTTTATTTTATCTTTGATATTCTCTGAAGCACTTTACAAAACACTTAGATTAATACGATATGTTGGGGGAACAGTCAACATGTCTTTTCTAAAGGGAAATCAGGCCTACTAATCTATTACAATTTATGGGGATCAACAAATATGTCAGCAAAAGTGATCCAGTGGATGTAATGTACTTTGACTTTCAGAAAGCCTTTGACAAGGTCTCTTACTAAAGGCTTCTAAGTAAAGTAGACAGGCATGAGATAAGGGGGAAAGTTCTCTCTTGGATCATTAACTGGGTAAAAGCTAGGAAACAATAAATTGTCAGTAATAAATTGTCAGTTTTCACAATGGAGGGAGGTAAATATCAGGATCCCCTAAGAATCTATACTGGGACCAGTGCCCTTCAACATATTCATAAATGATCTGGAAGAAGGGGTGAACAGTGAGGTGGCAAAGCTTGCAGATGATACAAAATTACTCAAGATAGTTAAGTCCAAAACTGACTGTGAAGAGTTATGAAGGGATTTCACAAAACTGGGTGACTGGGCAACAAATTGATAGGTGAAATTCAGTGTTGATAAATTCAAAGTAATGCACATTGGAAAACAATCCCAACTATACATACAAAACAATGAGGTCTAAATTAGCTTTTACCCTCTAGAAAGACATCTTGAAGTCATTGTGGATAGTTCTCTGAAAACATCTGTTCAATGTATAGCGGCAATAAAAAAATCTAACATAATGTTAGGAACCATTTAGGAAAGGGATAGATAATAAGACAGAAAATATCATAGTGCCATTACATAAATCTGTGGTATGTCCACACATTGAATACTGTGTGCAGTTCTGGTCACCTCATTTCAAAACAGATGTATTAGAACTGGAAAAAGTTCAGAGAAGGGCAACAAAAATGATTAAGGGTATGGAGCAGCTTCTACACAAGGAGAGATTAAAAAGGCTGGAACTGTTCAGCTTGGAAGAGAGATCACTAAAGGGGGGATCTGATAAAGGTCCATGAAATCATGAATGGTGTCTAGAAAGTGAATAAGAGTTGTTTAACCCTTCAGATAACACAAGAACCAGAGCTTCTTAGTTAAAGACGTTAATGGGCTGCAGATTAAAACAAACATAAGACAGTACTTCTTTACACAATGCAGAGTCAGCCTGTGGAACTTATTGCAAGGGCATGTTGTGATGGCCAAAAGTGTAACTGGATTCAAAAAAGAATTAAATAAGTTCATGGAGGTTAAGTCATACAATGGCTATTAGTTACGATGTTCAGGGATGCAACTGCATGTTTTGGATATCCCTAAATCTTTGATTTCCTGGATGACCAGGGAGGGATCACTTGATAAATTGCCGTGTTCTGTTCATTCTATCTGAAGCATCTGGCACTGGCCACTGTAGGAAGACAGGATAATGGGCCGTTGTTCTGATCCAGTATGGTCATTCTTATGTTCTTAAAACTCACATATAGTTGCCACCTATGTTGCTCCAAACTTTTTTAGGCACTAACTCAATAATATGACATTTAAAATGGGGACAGAATGTATGAAATAACCTTCTCACACCTGCCATAGACTAGTATATACAAACCAGCCAACCCATATAACTTAATTTTAGAAATATTTGTGATCAATTTATACAAAGATACATGCACAAACTATACAGATCTCACATCCTTTGATCTCTTGGTGAGGTTTGTTTTGGTGTTGAGAGAATTTATACAGGTCTTTCTCTTTCCTATGATGGGAAGTAGAATGGGTTGAACAAGGGATTTTTTTTTTTAAGAATTCATCCCATTTATTTTCATTTAAGTTTTGAGCAATTAATTAAATCAGAAATTTCTAATTTTGGGAAAATTTGATGAGTTCTATTAGGAAGAAACTGCATACTTCCTCCAAGAGTATAACATCTGTTGTTTCCCTTTCAAACAAGGTATGTCTATGTTAGTTAAATATTTCCCTGCCTGACTTAAAAATAAGAGATTTGCATACTTAATGTCAAATTATTCCTTTGGATTCCCCAGCTGGTTTCCAACTCAAGTCAGTGGAACCTTTTCGTATGCATCTAATAAGGGCAGAATGTCACTCCATAGGTCTTGTTCTGCTTTTGATTTCAGTGGACATGGTACTCATTTAACTGTACATTCTTTTAGACTCATGTAACTAAAGATTCTAGGGGGGAGGGATAGCTCAGTGGTTTGAGCATTGGCCTGCTAAACTCCAGGTTGTGAGTTCAATCGTTGAGAGGGCCACCTAGGGATCTAGTACAAAATCAGTACTTGGTCCTGCTAGTGAGGGCAGGGGGCTGGACTCAACTCAATGACCTTTCAGGGTCCCTTCTAGTTCTATGAGATAGGTATATCTCCATATATTATCTGAGCTATGGGCAAATGAGACAATTGTGTAAGACAGGCTCACCATTGCCACATCCCCTATGACAAAACAAGATAATATTTTATAAATACATTGGTTAATCCCATCTTAATCGGATAGTTTAAAGGCTGTATAATTGTGATAGAGATGACACAAGCCATCATTTCTTGGTCTTGAATACCTGGTCCATTGGTCTGACCAAGTTTAACAGAGACTTGTTGGCTTATGGCTCAAGGAGCTGGTGATGATATGTAGAAACTATCAGTTTTAAAATTAAATCATGAGTTTAAAGAACTGAATAAATTCTTAAATAATCCAGTATTGGAAAGTGATGATAGATAGAAGCAAATTCAGTATTCCTGGAAATGACTGAGAAATATCACTAAGGTGGTTGTTACAGAAAGATATTGGCATGTAATGCCTCTTAGGAACCCAATGTCAAAAGAAGCTTCTGAACTTTGTCCTCTTGGTAATAACAAAGTTCCCAGAAGACCAAATCCATGCCATCACTGCACTAATTGACACCTTTGCTAATCTCAGCAGAAAGGTCAAGACTCAGTTGGGCATGGGAGATGGAAGTACCATCTTATCCCTAGGTAGCTGCAGAGATCACAAGGCCTTCTTGCCTTGCAATCATCTAGTCTGACCTCCTGTGATTTAAAAGTTGCCAGTGATGTGGCACCAATGGTTGAGGATTCAGATTTATTGGCAGGCTATAAGGGGCGGGGGCAGCTCTTATTTCCACTGGCAGTGTTTTAGCCAATTCTGAGATGAACAGATTGCCACTTTGTGTATAGTGCTTTTTTTACAAACAACATTCTATGCTCGTTTAAATGGGTACATATAGATATATAAAATAGAGGAAGAGACAAATTAAGAGGTATGAACTAGGCTAGTGGGAAAAAATCACTTCAGATATGAAAATAGATGGTCAGTCAATGAGTCAGACTGTTCCTGTTACAGGAGGACTTACTGATAACAGGAACTGCAGAGGTTAAGTCTTTCACACAAACATTTGTTGTGAAGGAACAGAAAGGAGACAAGCGCTAGACAAGTGGAGTGAGTGAAGAGAGCAATATAGTATGCCAAAGTCTATGAAATATACTGAATAACTCCATAATGAACTTAAAAATAAATAAAAAAAATTGAAAAACAGGTCCATTTTGGTCTTGGTACTGAATGAAGTGAGTTAATGAAGTTGTTTGATGCAAGTGACATGGGCATACTTGACACAGTATGTGCACGAAGATGGGAAGCATCATAATAGGCATCTGTCTCCAGACTGTTGGTATGATACCTTCACAAATACTTGTGCATGTGTGTGGACAGTTTTATTATTATTTATTAACTGTTATAATAGTACCATCACCAACAGATATTGGGGCAAGTTTTAAGCACTATACAAACACATAAGAGATAGTTCCTGCTCCAAAGAGCTTATGGGCAAAATAAACAAGATAGTGGGAGGGAAAATAGAGGCCCAGAGAGATGAAGTGACGTCCCCAAAGTCACACAGTGTGTTGTAATTTTTTCCTGCCATTCCATGGATGGTAATGTGGTTTGCATGAGTTAGAGAGAACTTAAAATACACACACATTTTGGCCACTCATTTGTGAAAGCTTTTACTTTCAGCGATAAAACAACCATTTCTACTTACAAATGGTGGTATTATAGTAAACAGGCTCATTTTCATTCATGAGGAATCAGTGGCATTCTTAGAGAATTAGTTCTTATACACTATTTATGGCTCTTCTATTTTTAATTCATTTTGATTATTTGACACCTTTTTAAGAGAATTCAGGAATTCTGCAACCAGCTGTCTGCAAATTTATTGGGTCATTAGTCACTGTACATGTGGATGGGAAATCTCAATTTTTCATCTTCAGAACTGAAGGTTACTAAAGGACACTCTACAGACCTAATTTACAGTTAATATCCTTTCAGGTGTCTTCATAGCATATAATGGGTGGAAAGGGAATTTCTAACCAGAGCTCCTTTGTGGATGCCTAGCTATATCCAAAATAAAGAATTGTCATATTATGTTTGAATAAAATTGCTCAGGTCTAGTCTGAGCTGTCTGCCTCCTTGAAAACAGTTGTATCCTGAGAGGGCAAATGCTGAAGGTGAAATCCTCATCCCATGGAAGTCAAAAGGAGTTCTTCCGTTTATTTGAATGCAGCCGCCTTTTGTCTCCTCTGCCTGGGTCTGACCTTAGTCACTCGCTGCAGATCTGGAGGTATTGAGGGTTTATCAGGCCTTATACTGTGAGTTAGTTCCACAGCTTTTCTGGTTAGTGAAGAGCACTAGGGAAGTATGAGGCTCATTGTTGGTTGAGGTTCAGTGTTTCCCATTGCTGGGTTAGGGAAGTCTGGAAAGTGGCCATCTTGGGATCAATCTATATTCAACCCTCTTTTGGTGGGGGAGGAGGAGGAAACAGGACTGAATAGATTGGAGCAGGGCAGCTCTCATGTGTGGAGTCCTCAAATTTCATTGTCAGGTAAGTTAGGTTTTCATTCCTGGCATGGGACAGCAACTGCCCTAGCTATATTGGCTTATGATACCCTCTCAGGGATGTATGAAGATAAAGCGTCCATGCTAATTAGCTCTGTCTGTAGCCTTTGATCCTGTTGACCATGAAGTTTCCCTAAAATGTCTGTGTTCCCTAGCAGTGTTGGATGTGCTATCTTTTTGTGTTCTTTTTTTTGGTAAGATATTTGAGGGTAGTTCAGAACAATTGATCTGCAGGGAGTTTATTTTGTCAGCCGTTACTGCTCAATGAGTGCATAGCATCTTTGGGAGGGGTAATGAAGGGTCATGGACTGTGCTGCATTTAGTATTGCTGTCTGTACCACTTTCTTTACATATGTTCAAAATTTGGGATTTTTATTAGACAAAGAACTTTTTGTAGTTCAGGTAGCAACTGTAGTCAAGAGTAGGTATTTTCCTTTCTGCTCCTGATGAAGGGAGTATAGCCTTTGATTTCATATGCAGGGCTTGCTATGGTTAGGTACTATCTATTGTGCTTCCTTCTGTCGCTGAAAAAAATGACCAGGTACTTGCATGTGTCCTGGGCAGGTACTTTAGTCCTGTCTAAAAACTGATATTGGGTTTGGTTCTCTACTGCTTCGTACCTTTCATAGTTATTTACATCTGTGCCGTATGGTGTAAAGTGCTACCATTCTCAAATGGTGATATTTTACATCCACTTTGCATGGATGTAAATGACTATACAAAGTGCAAAGCAGTAGAGAAGCCCGATATTGATTCCCCTTCGAGAAGATGAAATTGCCTAGCCTGCTTGAGTTCTCACAAGGATGACCAAAATAACTGCTATTTAAATTGAGTAAACTCCTCACTCTTCCTAGTACCAAAGAAAATCTGATTCAGTACCAAATATAACAAGAATAATCTAGTGAAAGAAAGGGGGCTACATGAGAGATGCTAATATTTTTAAGCATTTTTTCTGCTTACATAATAAAAGGTTAACAAATAATAATAAAGAAATAAACAGCATTTATAAGTTCATCCTTTTGTAGTCATACCCTGCATATAAAGTATCTCCTCTATCAGTTTCAAAAGCTTTGGAGCAAATCCTGTTCTCAGTTGCACCACTGTAACCCTGGGATAACCCCATTGTTGCCAAAGTTATTATATACTCAGATAATAGAGGGGAACATTTTGGGCCTTTCATTTTTGCACCCAAGAAGTGAATCAGATCACCATATAGATAGAAAATTTTCATCAGAAACTACTCATTCTGAGGTTATAGTGTACTACATAAAAACTATGGCTTTATTACCTAAATAGAGATAGTATTGAGTACAGCCTTACTCAATATGAGTCTTTGATCACTCTTACTAGCAAGGAGTATATCTTTCTGTTTTGTTTTTCCACCACCGCATATTCACTGCCACCTCCCTCTGCTAATACTTTACTGTTTTAAAGGAGAAAGTACTTCTTCCTTCCTTTGAATTAGATACAGAAGTGTGCCTGGGGTTGACTTGACACTCAGAATTTCATCACACTCATATGCTTTGTTTTGTTACTCACTTGTTTTTTTATTGTACACATCCTGGTAGGGTTGCCGGGCGGTTGAACATCCGGTCAAAAAGGGACCTTGGCAGCTCTGTTCAGCACAGCTGACTGGGCCAATAAAAATCCAGTTGGCTGCAGTGGCTGGTTCCACACGGTTCCCGGAAGCGGCCAGCATGTCCGGCTCCTGAGTGCAGGGTTGGCCAGGGGGGCTCCATTCACTGCTTCTTCCCCAAGCACTGGCTCTGCAGCTCCCATTGGCCAGGAACTGTGGTCAATGGGAACTGCAGGGGCGGTGCCTGCAGAGCCGCCTAGCTGCACCTCTGCCTAGGAGCCAGAGGGTCATGCTGGCCGTTTCCCGGGAGCTGCCTGAGGTAAGCGCCACCTGGAGCCGCCTGAGGTGAGCGCCACCTGGAGCCTGCACCCCTCACACCCTCCAACACCCCAACCCCCTGCCCCAGCCTGGTGAAAATGAGCAAGTGAGCGAGGGTGGCGAAGAGCGAGCGATGGAAGGAAGGGGGAGGGAGTGAGCGGGAGCAGGGCCTCGGAGAAGTGGTGGGGCGGGGTGGGGTTCGGGCAAGGGTATTCGGTTTTCTGCAATCAGAAAGTTGTCGACCCTACATCCTGGGCATTCACTTTCTTACATCCTGGATACTGCCTTGTTCAAAGAAAGTTTTGGAAACATCTTCCCTTTTAAACATGCTCTTATTAGTGCAGTAGAAACACACCAGCAGTACATGAACAAGAAGCACAAACTACAAGAGAGAATATTTTAGCATATCTTAAGTCAGTATTTTTGCACATTTGGTATTACAGCCTGTTATGTGCAGAAATGGGAGATTGATAGGCATTGAACTCTGAAATTTTTACTTTTCTAGGCAAAACAGTGCTAAGTATATTTGTTTATTCAATGGAAAAATCATGTCCACTGCCTGTTGTTGCACAGTCCGTTTTTTTAAAGGAGCAACACTGTTCCTATTGAAATAAATTAGATTAAACCGAGCAGACATATTGTGACGTTGTGCAGTCTATATGGTTTTATAAAAATATAAGTGAATATAATGTAACTGGGATATGCTTCATGCAAAAGGTCTCTTGTAAGGTATCATTACAACGCTCATAATGTGCTGAGTGTGATCATCCTATTTGTAGAAATGTACCATTCTTGTATCTAAAACTAGAAATATAAAACATAACTCTGAGGGCCTATTGTAATTATGTAAAGTGTGGTCCATTAAGGATGGTTTGGAATCTTGACGACTCCCATTGTCTGCAGATGGCTGTATTTACCTGTGAGTCTTCCTGTATATGTGTGTGCTGGCAAGTGAGTAATGAAGTCTTGCAGTGACATGTGATCATGTCACCTGAACTGGAATCCATCTTTAACCTGGTGCTTTTCCAGTGAGGGGGGGTGGAAACTCAGAGGGACAAAGGGTTCCCGCCTTATGCAAAAGATATATAAAGGGGTGGAACAGCAGAGAGAGGGAGAGGAGCCATCATGAAGAACCCCCTAGCTATCACCTAAGCTGGAACAAGAGCTGTACCAGGGGAAAGAATTGTGCCCAGGCCTGGAAGGTGTCCAGTCTGAGAAAAACTTACTGAAGCATCTCTGAGGGTGAGATTATCTGTATTTAGTTTGATTAGGCATAGATTTGCGCATTTTATTTTATTTTGCTTGTGACTTACTTTGTTCTGTCTGTTACTACTTTGAACCACTTAAATCCTACTGTCTGTATTTAATAAAATCACTTTTTATTTAGTAATTTACTCAGAGTATGTATTAATACCTGGGGGAGCAAACAGCTGTGCATATCTCTCTATCAGTGTTATAGAGGGCGAACAATTTATGAGTTTGCCCTGCATAAGCCTTATGCAGGGTAAAACGGATTTATCTGGGTTTAGACCCCATTGGGAGTTGAGCATCTGAGTGCTAAAGACAAGCACGCTCCTGTGAGCTGTTTTTAGGTAAACTTGCAGCTTTGGGACAAGTGATTCAGACCCTGGGTCTGTGTTGAAGGGGACTGGAGTGTCTAATTCAGCAAGACAGGGTGCTGGAGTCCTGAGCTGGCAGGGAAAACAGGAGCAGGGGTAGTCTTTGCACATTAGGTGGCAGCTCCCAAGGGGGTTTCTGTGATCCAACCCGTCACACATATATTGAAGGATTCAGCTGTGCCATGACAGCCTGGTATTGCATCAGTTGTGCTAAGCTGCAGTACCTCACAGAAGCCCAAAGAATTAAAGACAACATTGGTCCCAGTATTCTCAGAATGTTGGGGCTGGGTTAGAAGCTGGGTGGGGGAGGGGTTATTGAGGGACTTTCCGAAGCCAAATCATATACTGATATGGACATCAGTTCTGTAGGGGGACACAAGCCAAAGTAGTGTAGGTACGACAAAGAAGCATAGAGAAGGGAGAGAATGATGGAACAGGTCTGTCAGCCTGCCTTTTGTGCTCAAAGTAGAAAACAAAGTTTAAAAAATTAAAGACGGGAGCAAAATAAATATATTAAACATGCTTTGTGTGCTTAAAAATTCATAAACATAGTCTGAAATATAGCAGCAGCAGGGTGATAAACTTGCCCCCTTTTCCGTTTTCTCAGTAGTGGACACTTTCACGCAACAGCACTCAAGCACAGCGTCTTACGGCAGGTGTTTTTCCCATACTGGGAGTTCACTGCCCTTGTTTTGTTAGTCTCAGCATTTTGAAAGCGTCTGCTCACCTACAGTGCTTGAGAATATATCACTGTCCATGCTGCCTTTGCCTTTTGTATTTACTGGTGTCTTATGCTTCAGGGTTTCTGATGCCCTTGAGAAGTTGTGACCATTCTTTACATCTTAAAGAGTGCCAACTCATTTATTAAGACAGAGTCTGTGAGGCCTGGATGAATTTATTCTATCTAACATTTAATAAAACATTTAAATTAAAAATGTGACTTATGCTGTGACATGCTCAGTATTACCCTTTCAAGGTTTAAATTTGAGAGGCATTGGGCCCTCCTGTTCAGAACATGACATGTTATCAGTCTTGCGCCTAGGTGACAAGGCCACTGATGTTTTCCTGAGGCAGTTGTTTAATAATAAATTTTTCATTGCTGGCATGTTCAATAAATGGATTGCAACATTTATACCCAGTCTGGAAGTTTTACAAATTCCTTATAAATATCAGTAATGATAATAGTTAATAATAGAATAATGAATTTATGCTCAAAGAACCCAAGATCAATCAAGGACATTAAGTCTAGCCTAGGCCTCTGCTGCTACTTTTGGGCTTTTTATACCTTAAAGTGTACCCTGTGTGGATAGGCCTATCTGGTGATTTGTTGAATTTCTTAGTGTTTCACTTGTCATATTAATTTAAATCTTTAATCTGCAGACATGTCAAGTGTATCAAGTGGCATAATAAATCAATATTATATTGCAGATGACGTCTCTAAAGAGGTTGCAATTGTGTAGTGGAATGTAATAATAGGAATAATAAAAAGAAATTGCATTTTGATCTTCCCACACTTGTTATCACAATGCTGTTCACCCTTTTTTAAAAAAGAAACATACAGCTCTGCTTGTGGAGGCAGCCTCTTTCATAGAGCTTTGCCACACATTCAAAATGCAAAGTAACAAACAAACAAACAAAAAATCCAAATGGGGAAGGCATGTCAGTTACTATTAGGAATCTAGAAAATCACATCTATGAAGAGGGATTCTGTTGCTAAACAAGCATTAACTTGGCATTTAAAACAAATGGTTATGGTCCCATTAGAGTTCCTGATAGTCAGGGATAATATCATTAAGAGAGTTAATAAAGGAGGAAGTTACAGTGTATATCCCTTACTGTTTTCCACTGCTTTTCAGCATGTGTGTGCAGGCATTTCTGCCTGTGCAAAGTAGGCATAAAACACTATCATTCCATTTTGGCAGTGATCCTGTTAACAGGCTCTTTGCACAGGCATAAATGACTTTGCAATGGATAGAGCACTGGTCTGGGACTTGGAAGACCTAGGATCTATTTATTGCTCTGCCACCGGTCTGCTTGTTGACCTTGGGCAAGTCACTTCTCTTCTCATTTCTCTATGCCTCAGTTTCCCCATTTGTAAAATGTGGATCATGATACTGACCTCCTTTGTAAAGTGCTTTGAGATCTATTCATGAAAAGTGTTATATAAGACCTGGGTAGTAATATTACACAAGAAGAATGACAGTGAAGAATTGAGCCCTGGTTTCTAAAGTCTTCCTATAAGAGTGTTCACCATAGATGCGCTATTAAGATTTGTCTTTGACATACAATAAGTGCACAGAAAGAATTACTGCAGTAAACCTATCAAACTATAGGTGTTTAGAAGTGAATTTGAACATATAGTATCTAGTCTCTTTTCCAGAAACTGAAGGCAAATTTATTAAGTTATATCTTACTTAAAATACTAGACCGATCCAGTTTTATATAAGTAAATGGGAGAGCATACAAATGCATTGTTTTCTCCTTTATTCTGTTCAAGAGTTTAATTCTAATACTACAGGCATGCAGAATGTACCTAAGTTTGCATGACGCCTGGACCTTTTAAAATTTCCACTGTCCTTCAGGAAGAGAGGAGGGACCTTTTTTAAAGAACCCCAAGTTGTTCAATAGATTTTACCCTGCAGGACAGGAGGGATTTGAGAGGACCAAGAATTGAATACAGTGAGAGTAAGAGGCTGCATTATTATAGAAGTTGGAATCCTAATGAAAAACATTTCATAGAAATCCACATGGACAGAGATGTGGTTTTAAACTGTGTCCTCAGTGGATTCCCACTCCCATTTCATTAACATGAATCTCATATGTACAATCAACTGCTATTCATTTACTGTTCTCTCACTCTGTCTCAGAGCCACTTAGTTCAATACACCCTGGTTTTCAAGGAATCTTGAAGTGACAACTAATCTCATTTCTTCCACTTTGCTGTACAAACAGATACAGTTTTGAATGAGGAAAACCTTTGCTGATACTGAATAAAAATCTTCCTTTATGGTGATCTGTCACAGTATTAAACAAACTCTCCCTCACTACTCTTGGCTCCAAACCTAAGGATGCACCCTCTCCTCATTTAGTGTCTCTCCTCTTTAGGGTATGAATCTTATTTTCCCCTTAAGTACAACAGTAGCCTCTATTTAATCCATCAGTTGCAGTTTAAAAATCAGCCCTTGTTAACAAACTACTGTGTGAGGTCCCACAGTTATTTCCTATTCTAAGTAGATGGCAAACTGCTTCTCTCAAATGTATACGACTAAGTTGTTTTTTCCATTTTAATGCTGCTTGACTGCCTGAACACATGAAAGCCAGAACCCCATTTTTTTTTTAATTTGACTGTTTGAATTCAGCATTCAAATGCCACATTTTGGCACTCAAATGCACGTTTTTACTTGTGAGCATTTGAGCACCCTAATGTGGGATATTGGCACCCAATTTTTAAAAGTGGGCTTAAGATGTTAATGATAGCACAGTGATATCGGTTTTTTAAAAAGGGAAAATAAAGATGCACATGAAAACTTTGAAATTCAGGTTTCCTTTCTGAGTTCCCAGATTTTTCAGGCTTATTATACAGGAACACAGGAATTGCCATACTGCATCAGAATAGTGTTCCACCTAATTCAGTATCCTTTCCTCTAACAGTGGAGAATGCTAGAAGCTTCAGTGGAAGGTGAAGAGAACTCCAAAATGGACAATTATGTAATATCTTTCCCACAGAAGAAGTTTCTTTCTAAGCCATCAGTTAATGGTTGGCTTATGCACTGAAGAATGAGAGTTTATATCCCCCTATATAAAAGAATGTATTCTGTCCAGTGCTACTGTGGATGTTTAATCCTTTTTTGAATCTTACTGAGCTCTTAGCTTCAATAATATCTTGTAATAAGATGATAAAATAGTTTCCTGACACCAACTTTCTCTCTGTCTGGGGGTGAGTTGCTCATTCTGATGAGAACATATTCACCAGAGTCTCTCCCGGCCTTACTGGATGTGAGATACCTTTTTTTCTAGAAGTGGACAGCTTCTTGTCCCCTGGAATGGAAAAAAATGTGCTTCATCCTCTCAACTCTATTAATAGTGTTTAGATACTAATGGATTGGTCTTGCAATATTGAGTTTGCACCTGCTGATACTTACCAGCTCAGTCTTGATTCAGTAAGATATATCAATCATTTATGGACCGTGGACAGATTTCAGGGCAATGTCTCTTGGAAAATAAATAAGAAAGGATTATCTGAACTGTGATCCACATAAGATGTATAATAGGTGGGTTGAAGTAAAAAATAATTTTAAAATAGACTGGTATGGATTACAGGAATATGCTGATTAATGAAATAATAGGCAATAGACCAGATCCTCAGCTGATGTAAATTGGCATACCTATCCTGAAGTCAGTAGCTAAGGAATTGGCCCAGTAGGAAATCCTAAAGGAGACTTGCAACTGAAAAAGTATACCAAGGCACCATTGGTTTGGATGTTCACAGGAATGTTCAGACCTGGATGCTGAAAGGGTAGGGATGAGAGTTGGTATATGAAAGCAAGCTTAAAACAGAATATGAAGGAAGGAAAATGTGCATATTCCTGTCATTTGTTACTTGAGCAAGGGAAGGTGCTGGGCTAAGAAGACTCATACTTAAAGCACAGCTCTACTCTGGAAATCGACTGGGTAAAAATGACAGTTTCGTATGCACCAGGCCGGGCCAGGTAGTTTTTATTCCTTAATGCAACTGTCAGCCCTGCAGAACCAATGCAGCTATGGGAGAGTAAATTGGACTCTTTTGTGGCTCATGCATCATCAAAAGAATTGTTAGACAAATCCCATTTTCAAGACTGTTCAACCCACTGTCTTCAAATTAAGTCTTCAGTTACACCCATGCAACCCCACTGAAAGCAATAGGATTTCACAGGTGCAACTGAGAAGAGCATTCGGCCTGCAGAATCTGTATTGCTGGTGGTCGTGCATGAGCTAGAAAGGCAACAGCTTGGCTTTTAAATAGCATGCTGAGACTACAGTGCTGGAAGATAAGCTGAGCAAATTTTGATGGGCAGCCAATGGAACTGCACTATGCCATTTTTACAAAGTTCCTTTACAGAGAAGGACCATACTTGAAAGTAGTTAGGTGGGCATCCTGCTTTCCAAAATACACAGTGATCTCTGAAAACATTACATTTGATTGACATTGAAGTGTCTTTGAATTATGAAATCATCTGAAACTTTGAATCTTCCATGTTTATTATTATTTTCCTGCGAGCTTTCCACTTGTTTAGCGTGGTTACTAAAGGGCAGGGTGAGCATGTGTGTGTGTGTGTGTGTGTGCATGTGTAAGGGCACTGTTGTCCCCTTACTAAAACTCAATAGGGGTGTTTTGGTTGGCTAGCTCCCAGTACCAAAAGAAAGGGGAAGGGTTGATGGGAAATCAGGACCCTGAGACTGACAGTCCCCAGAAACAATGGGGAGAGGCCAGTGCTCCAGGTCATCCTGACTGACTGGGCGGGCAAGCTAATCAGGGAGTCAGGAGATCAGGGGGGTCCCGTCCTCTGTGTGAGCTAGAATTGCCTGGGTCAGAGAGGGTGGGGCCAAGCTAAGGAGAGAGCAGGGACCCAAGCTGAGCTGGGGAGCAGAGCCATGCCAGCCAGAGGGGCCAGAAAAGCAGCCCAGGAAGCAGGTCAGTCCCGGGAGCAGAGTCATAGAAGCAGCCCACAGAGCAGACCTGTCCTAGGAGGGGAGCTGCAGCAACCGGAGCCAGAGGGGCCAGAGAAGCAGCCCAGGAGCTGGAGGCAGAGCTAGGGTTACCATTCAACGGATTCCCCTGGACATGTCCGGCTTTTTGAGCTAAAAATAGCGTCCGGGGGGAATTTGTAAATGTCCGGACTTCCCCCCCATGCAGAGCGCGCACGGCTAACAGGGCAGCCGGCCGGATGGTGCCACTTACATGGGGCTCCGACAGCCAGAGAGAGCCCCTCCTCCTCCCCCCTGCAGCTGAGATCACTCCCTCCCTCCCTGCATTCGCAGATCACCTCCGGCAGTCTGGAGCTCCTCCCCCGCTCCTCCTACCCTGCTGCCCAGCCTGCCGGGAGGAGCGGCACAGTAAGGGGGCCAGGGGGTCGGAGAAGGGGCAGGGAGGTTCTGGAGGGGGCAGTCAAGAGACGGGGGGTCAGGAGTTCGGGGGGGGCTTCCTGGGGGGGGTGGATAAGGTTTTGGGCAGTCAGGGTACAGGTAGGGGGTAGGGTCCTAGGGGGGCAGTTAGGGGACAAGGAACAGGGAGGCTTAGGTAGGGGGTGGGGTTCTGGAGGGCAGTTAGGAGCAGTTAGACTATCCCAGGAGGGGTAGTCAGGGGACAAGGAGCGCGGGGTGGGGTGTTTGGGAGTTCTGGGGGGGCTGTCAGGGGATGGGGAGTGGTTGGATGGGGCGTGGGAGT
>NW_020664369.1:14520947-14535331 GCF_002925995.2 Terrapene triunguis | reverse complement strand
AAGTGGGAGGGAGTGGAAGGGGCAGGGGCGGGGCTAGGGCAGGACGGGGGTGGGGCTAGGGTGGGGCTCCTCCCATCCTCTTTTTTGCTTGCTGAAATATGGTAACCCTAGGCAGAGTGAAGCTGCAGCTGAGTCAGAGTGGAGCTGAAGCTGGGTTTGGAGCAGTTGGGAGCTGGGTGCAGGGACCAGCTGCGGAGAGCTGAGAAGGAGCAGAGGAGAGCGTGGGAGACCCTGGGTCGCGGGCCTAGTGCAGGGAGATGCCCCCAGCCAAGAGGCCTTGCAGGTCAGACTTGGAGGGGGATCGTAACCCTGATGGGGCGGGGGCAATGCTGAGAAGAAGGGTCCTGCCACCTAATGCCTGAGGGCGTGTGGCCACCACCAGAGCAAGTGTACAACTCCCAGCATCCCTGCAGCACAGCCAGGGCCTGAGAAGGAGGCCTGGGACATGTGAGGAACAGGCTGTGAACTTCCCTTACATTCCAGAGACGCTGGTTGTGATGTCCCCCGCCACAGAGCGGGATTATGTGTTTTCCTTTAACTTTTCCCATTTTTTCCTTATTTTTTTAAATTACTGTTTAATAAATTGTATTTGCTTTGAACTGTATGTAATGATGAGTGGGTCAGTGAAGCATCCAGTGAAGAGAGAGCACCCTGGAGTGGGGACACCCTAGTCCCTGCCCTAAGTGACCACAACGAGGTTGGGGGTCGAGCCCTTCAGGAATCCTTGGCCCAGCTTTGTTGGGGTTGCAAGGACTCTGCCACACAGGAGAGTGGAAGGGGAGCCCTTGAGGTCAGGCAGGCCTCTGGGTAAAGGAAGTGGGAGCAAGGACTCAGATCCTTTTGCTAGCCCATTTCACCAGGGTAGTGTATAAGCCAGGAAAATTCCCTACAATAGCTTACACATGCATGTGTGTTTCTCGTAGTATATTCCAGAATACAGTGCCTGCTGTCTCACTGATAGAGAGAATTTTATGGACATAATCATTTGATGTTCGTTTCCTAAGCTTGCTTGATCTTGTTTTGAAGTATCAAGATTTTTCTATCTCAGGAGAAGGATAGAATAGAATTTGTTGGGAAATCTTCCATTATATATCTAGATTTTTTTTCCCCTGGCCAGCCTTCAAAACCTCCAGGGTCTCTTTACCAGACATTTATCAAATTCAGTTAAGGTACCATCAACTCTCTTTAACACAATATATACATAAGTTGCACTGTTATGGCAGGCTAATAAAATGTATCAACCTTTTTGCCTTCCCCCAAAAACAGTTTTTTTTTTCCCCAGGTTGAATGCAGCATGTCACGAATGAAAGTTGTTTTATTTATTTAACTTAGCTGTTTTGAAATGTAATTGCTTCCAACCTTTCTTTGAGGTACATTACTCTGGGAAGCTATGTCTATGCCTCCTAGGGAAAGCAGTGGATATCCTGCAAAGAAGTAGCTTTCAACTATTCCAACCTGCAGGCTAAAACAGTACTAACATTAATGTTTTTACTGTAAACTTGTTCATCATGCTACTATTTCATTTCCTGGCTTTTTTTCCTCCTTTAATATGCTGTGAGAGGCTTAGGAAAAAGAATGTGGCAGTTGCTGGTATGTCAAGAGCTTAGCAGATTAGACACTCTGTCACATGAAGTGAGAAAATAAATTCTAACAAAAAATTAGGTATCTAAAATAATGTACAAGTACATTGGGTTGTTAGCTCATTATTCCTAAGAAGTGTGGCTCAGCGCAGATACTTAGAGGAGAGTCTATCTGGTAAAGTGGCATTATGAATGGGACTTCATAGGGACATGGGGTAATTTCATAAAGAGCTATTTCCATTATCAGAAAGTTGTATTCATTACTTGATAAAGTTAGTTGGGGAAATAAATTGAAGACAATTTCTTAAACAGCTCACATTTGGGAAAACACCATTTAAACAATGAAAGCAGAGTGCTGGAATCTATTTACTGTACTAGCTATGGTATTTAATTCAGGGGGAAACGGTATATATTAATAAACATTCTAATATTATTTTTGGGACATTGCCCATCACCAGGTTGACAGACACATGGTGTGGGGTCAAACTGCTGTTGGTAAGGTGCACAGTTATGGAAATCTAGGAGCTGTTTTGGTCTTCAGTCTGCTGGCGGGGAGTCTTCACATCCTCTGGTTTGCATCTGCGGACTGGTTTGCACATGACCAAACAATAGCTCGGTCTGCTATGTTGATCTTTTTACACAGTGTGTCCCCTATCTCCTCAAATGCCAGCAGTTAATTCGATACATATCCCAACACCATGTGTGTACAGAAAGGCCTTGTCATTTGATTCAACTGCACTTTGCTTTATTTGCAAGGACCACTCAACAGGCCAAACAACACGCAAGCTGCATTGCACTAGAAATATAAAAGTGAGCAGTGTATCTGGATTGTGAAAATGGTAGAATTTGTGATGAGACAAAACCAACCATGAAACATCAAATTATGTTTAAAAAAAAAAAAGTAGCAACAAAACCCAATCAGGAAATTCCTCCTTGACCCCATAGTGTGATAGAATCTAATCCTGTGGTCCATGAGTTCTGAATAAGAGAGTGACTTATAACATCTTCTTATGAAGTATCAAAATTGCCCCAAAGTGACCACATCATATGATATGTAAGCATCTGGCTTAAGAAGAATCAAAATGGAGGATACGTAGATTGACTCAGTTTCAAAGAATAGAAATTGGTGATACTGGACTTGTGAAAGACCCCTGTACACAAAGATAAGCAAAATCCCAGATGGCCAGGCTACACAATTCTGGGCCTTACCACTAGCTCTATGGGTGGCTGGACCTGAGTGATGGCTGTGAGGATGTTCAGAATGTGAGACTTCTAACCCAGGCTTACTTGATTGGAGCCAGACATCAAGGCTAGTCACTCTTACTTCATCACCTTTAAAAGGAGCAATTTGGGCCAGGGCCCTAAAGGGAACCTTGGATAAATGATGGTCAAGGGAACATATTGAGAATTGGGAAACATTGTCGCCAATGGCAGTATTGCTAGAGATTCCATGTGTGCCAGAATCAGCTCATGCCAACGGGTAAACACTGCTTTACTCGCTACCTGACAGCAAAGAGGGGTGAGCGGTATTGAAGATACATTCCTAAAGCACGATGTAGGTGTTTATGCCAGGAATTCCCAGGGATTATACTGAGATCTGTGTGGCAAACACTTCCTCCTCATTATAATGCTTCAAAAATTGACCTTTTTTTGTATTTGTATTAAAACTGAAATGAGACAATTAGTCTCTCTGATTTCAAATATTTCCTCAGCAATGACCTTTTCCTTGGGCAATCTTTAAAAGACAAATACACCCCTTCACACTTAAGTTGATGACTAGTGTAAAAGGTTTATGAAACAACCTATTTGACTTCAAAGAAAGATATTTCAATCACCATTCCAACATTTCTGCCTTACTAATAAGTGAACTAGATGCTTGTTTGATAATTGAAAGGATAGTAAGTAGGTATGGTCTGTCTATTTAAATACTTCCTATGGTACTCGTCCTTCGTACATTATGAGAGGGTCAATTCCTGAATGTCATGGAACAAATAGACTTGCTGTGATGAAAGCCAATCCTGAGTTGAGAACAAGAAGTTCTTTTCACATTGGAAACACTGGCACAGGACTGCTACATAACCATTCACTTTTTAAGGTCAAACCATAATAAATGAAGGACAAATCTGATTCCTGACAATTTTTTACACAAATCCCAGTTGACTTCAATGGGTGCTCCAGTTGTACTACAATGGCAGGACATGACCTGAAATTTACTTGAGGGTTTCAAGCTTTTTTATAGGTTACACTGAATACTGATCTGGTTTTAAAGCAGTAAGTAAGGGTTCTTTTTTTTTTTTTATCAGAACTTTCATTGCATACATGAAAAGAACAGGAGTACTTGTGGCACCTTAGAGACTAACAAATTTATTTGAGCATAAGCTTTCGTGGGCTACAGCCCACTTCTTCGGATGCATAGAATGGACTATTCCACGAAAGCTTATGCTCAAATAAATTTGTTAGTCTCTAAGGTGCCACAAGTACTCCTGTTCTTTTTGCAGCTACAGACTAACACGGCTGCTACTCTAAAACATTGCATACATGGTTTGTTGTTTTGTTTGTTTGTTTGTTTTAAACAATTTTCCTCTTGCAAAGATAGCTGTATTTGGATATGGAAACTCAGTAATCAGTGACAATAGAGGCTTTTATACAGATTTTTTTATTTAGTTATTTTTTAATTTGTGAAATTTGGGCGGTGGAAGGAACCTTTTGTGATGACACCTCCCATCATGCATGTTCTGCTCAAGGCTGTTCACAAGTTACTGAGCCTGAGATCCATGGCTTTAAAGCCTTTTCCAGTCACTTACTGAATGATGCTCATTCACTCTGTTTAGAATTGGGTTTGATATGAGGTCAGCCGCAGAGTCACTAAGTCACTTGACCTGTTTTCAATGTTTTATTTCAATCCTGAAACCTGAACCCTTTTTATCTTGTGCAACATCAACTGAGTGCAAATCCTCTTGATATGATTAGTTGTTTTTCTACTTACTTTGTAGTGCTTTTGTTTACTCAACATTGCTTTCTCATATTCTATTTACAGACATCAGATAACTTCTACTGTGAATTATGTAACTTAATGCCTTGTAAATGTTAACAGTCTTGGTATGTGAAATGTATCCTATTTATAGGTCCCAACCATGATAGCTTGACTGTTCCACAGGAAATGTTAAGATCTGTGTATAAATCTCTTTCTCTCTCTCTCTCTCTCACACACACACACACGCTTTAGTGCATTAGGTATGTGTGTGTGTGTGTGTGTGTGTAATCTTACAATATATATATATGTGTATGTGTGATCACTGATAGACTATCCAGGGCCCAATCCTTAAACCTTCACTGTCAGGTGAATAGAATTGTGTGGCAATTAGAATTTCCGTTCCACGGAAAATTCTGCAATTTCAGGGTTTTGTGTTTTTTTTTCAATTCCAAATTGGAACAAAAAGTCAGAATTGTGAATTTTACTGCAAAATGGAACTTTTGAAACGTTTCAGGACCATCTGAGCAGCCCCAGAGATCCTGGCTTCCTGCCAGCCCACCCACCAACCAACTGGTTCTTTCAGGAAACCAGGCAGGCAGTTTGGCTGTCCAGCCTGCCCGATTTCCATTGAAAGTTTTGATGGAATCAACACATTCCTAAAGAACATTTTGGTTCCATCTAATCAGCATTTTCCAATGGAAAACTGTTCTGTGGGAAAATTCTTGACCAGTCTTACATATGAATAATCATTATGGGCCACTTTCTCACATTTTACTCACATCAAGTAGCGTACCTTTTCATGCAGTACGATTCTTCTCAACTTGATTAAGGGTGGCAGAATATGGCCCTATGTAAGCAGTTTTTTACAAGACACTAGAGCACTGCTTGAGTGAGTAAGGATTACCCATGAGTGTTGCTTTTTCATTACATAAATCTATTACAGCGCTAAAGCATATACCATAGGTCAGGGATCGGCAACCTTTGGCACGCGGCTTGCCAGGGTAAGCACCCTGGCAGGCCGGGCCGGTTTGTTTACCTGCCGCGTCCACAGGTTCGGCCGATCGCAGCTCCCACTGGCCGTGGTTCGCCGCTCCAGGCCAATGGAGCGGCAGCCAGCCCATCCCTCGGCCTGCACCACTTCCCGCCGCCCCCATTGGCCTGGGACTGCGAACCACGGCCAGTGCGACCCGCGATTGGCCGAACCTGCGGACGCGGCCGGTAAACAAACTGGCCCGGCCCGCCAGGGTGCTTACCCTGGCGAGCCACGTGCCAAAGGTTGCCGATCCCTGCCGTAGGTTATTGAGCATGGTGATTCTTTGGACAAGTTCACAACAGAGTCACATTGGGATGAATCTGAGGTTCTCAATCTTTAAAGTAATCAATAAACCAATTAATGTATCAACAGCAAAAGCTGTTAACCAGCAGTGCAATAACACTACTGATCCTTCCACTGATCTCTGGATTGGTATAGAAGGAAAAGAATGCAGTATTGTTTTATTCTTTGTGCTACTGGATCAAAAATATAATAGCACTTGGCACTAGAATAATGGAAGGAAATGACAAGTTTCTTTGAAATTATTTGTTAAATAATCACTTTTTGAATAGATGGTAATTTAAAAAAACAAGACAACAGCAAAAACCAACAAAAAATAAATTGATAGATTGTGTTAGCTTGTAAAATCTTTGTTTAGAAAATGTAAATGCCTGTTCTAAAACTTGCAGACTGCCATCAATGGAATTAAGTGAAGATTTTCATTCCAGTAACTGACAACATGTATAGCAGACTATGCCACACCTTGCATCTTGTTTCCCCCTCCCTTCTTCCTAATCTTGAAAGCCTCACGTATCATTAACAATCAAGTCAGGCTTTCTGACTGGAACAGTATCATTACAAATAAATACCTTAACACTCTGTGCACGTTAATGCAACAGAACAAATCTTAGCACCAATTTGCAGGCACTAAAACCCATTAGAGCACTGGCCCCAAAAGGGGTAATTCGTTGAAAATGCACTAATTATTACTTGGGCTCTTTGGAAGGATTTTGGGTTGATGCCAGATGTTAATAAGATTTTCAGTGACTGAGTTCTTTGGGCAGCTCCCAGAATGAAACCAATAACCAGAGACATTTTCCTTACTAGCTTGAACTGACACATTCTGGTTTAGTAGAAAGAATTTTTTGTGCAAAGTGACCCATATTTCTCAGCTCCAGTGTGTAGCACTGGATGTGAAATGAAACTACCACATTACGATCCCTAAGACCTCTTCATTCAGTCTGCATTTTGGATGTCCCAGTTGTATTACCATTGTCATCTTGCTGCTCTTCAGCAAGGAGCTGAAAAGTAGTCAGCGCATATTAATAAATTGGTAAATATTTACACCAATGTCATGGCTGGTACGTAGCAGACTTTCTGTGGGGGAGCTAGTCTGTGAAAAATGGGCACTATGTGAATTTATGGCTCTGTCAGGTCAGTTTCACGGCTAAGGGAATGGGGTATAGTGGTTATCGACCAGCAGAGGATTTATGGCTAGGATTGACTATCGTTGTTTTGCACAATGGATTGTTTCTCACACATCTCATAAATAATGTGCAGCATTTCATTCAAACTGATGAATATACCAAAAAAAGGTTCCCCCCCCTTCTGCTTTGCACTGAAACAGTGAAAACATCTTGTCATTTATTTGTTCTGCCTTTGCAGCTACAAGGTCTGAAAGAGAAGAAAGTAAACCATGCATACATTCATCCAGGTACCTATTTTTTTTCTATGAAAAAGAAGCCATATGCAATAAGCTGCACTGGTTCTTGGTCTCTCTTTATCTAATTTGAGTCAATGGTAGAACTAGATTCTTTAGTCAACTTTAACATCCTTCATGTTCGGTAGGGTGCAAATATTCATGGAAAGTAGAAGGCCAAATTCTGTACGAGTGTAAATGGGATGCTCTCCATTGACTTCAATGGAGTTTCACCCATTTGAACCAGCAAAGAGTTTGGCTCACAATCTTTAAAATGCCTTAAAAGTTTCTTCAAATAAACTTTGAGAAAAAGCTTCTTCCCACATCTGTAGTTGCCCGTTCATGTGTGAGCTGATAAAAGCACCTGCCTTTTAGCGTTATCCTCTTGCTTATACTACTGAACTTTATTAATTCATTATAACCCCTTTCAGTGACAACATCACTTATACTTATACCTCTCTTTCCTTTCCTACACTCACTATCATTGAAGATAGTGATGGGGGGAAATCTGTTTTAAATACTCAGGAAGATCTATTGCAAAAACCCTCATTGATGAGCGGTTTCCAGCCACAAGTAGTGGCGGAGCTCATGGTATTCGAATCTTGTATGTTTTGAGGAACAGCAAGAAAATCAAGTCTTAGTTCTAGGGCATCCAGCAGGGGTTGTTGTAGATACTGAAACAGGCTTGTCCGTAAATTGATTTAATGTACATTCACTTGGAAATATTGTTTGCAAAGTCCTGCAGTCACACAAGATCATTAGTGGCATGGCCAGGATAGCAAACTCTTAATAGATCTGAATTAGAATAGATCTGAATTAGATTTGCACAATTTTCCCCTGATATATTAATATTTGCCTTATGTATTGAAGGCAAATTACTTTTTTTAAGGCACAGTGAGAAAGATACACATTTTTATTTTGATGAGGACATCCAAGCAGTGGTAAATCAAGAGTAAATATCATTAGTCTGTTGATTTAGGTCTTTGTTGGCAGGGTGCCCAAAGCTCAACACAATTTATATCCACAGGTCCATCTGGAGGGATGCCTCACCACAAAAGAAATGGGGGTCTAGGCCAGTGGTTCTCAAACTAGGGCCGCGGCTTGTTCAGGGAAAGCCCCTGGCGGGCTGGGCCGGTTTGTTTACCTGCCGCGTCCGCAGGTTCAGCCGATAGCGGCTCCCACTGGCTGCGGTTCACTGCTCCAGGCCAATGGAGGGGTGCAGGAAGGGCAGCCAGCATGTCCCTCAGCCCGCGCCGCTTCCTGCCACCCCTGTTGGCCTGGAGCGGCGGACTGCGGCCAGTGGGAGCCGCGATCAGCTGAACCTGCGGACGCAGCAGGTAAACAAACCTGCCCGGCCCACCAGGGGTTCCCTGAACAAGCAGCGGCCCTAGTTTGAGAACCACTGGTCTAGGCAACATGAAGGGTGATGACTCAGGCAGGGGTGATGGCTGATCCTCTTGTGCTGAAGTTCAGCTACTCGTGCGTTGTTAGGAAATGAGATTCAGAATCAAACACATATGCTGCTAATGGCAGGAGGGCCATGAGGGACAAAAACTGAGGTATCTAGGTCTATCAGATAATCACACGTTGACAATGTCACAGTGATGATGACCTTTCCAATTGCTTCCTTTACCTTCCCATCCCTCTGGGTACTGTGGGTGACAGTGGGTAAGCACGCATCTGCCCAGAGCACTGTAAAAGGGAAGTGCTTCCTCAGCCCAATTATGAACCCAACATAATAGTCTTATATTTGATACTTTTGTGAATCTCTTGATCCTGTCCCCCTTCTCTAGTAACACCCACATCTACCGCTCCCTACAGGTGTTCACATCTTGTATTTGAGTAAGCAATTGAGAGTCTTTGAATAGTGTGCTTTAGCTATATGAATATTTAATGGCAGGTTTTACTGTAGTAAAGTATCTGTATCAAGCATCTCATCTCTTGAAACATATAATTACCTGAGGTGAGCAGAAAATTTGATGCATGTTCATGATTTGTATGTAAAATCTTTTCTTATTGTCCTGATTTTTATCTGCATATTTTGTATATTGTGTATTTCTAGAAGATCATCTAGTGTATATTTTTATAATATAAATTATTAGGTGCTAAATCATGTTGTACATGATAAATAGAATGGAGTTGTTAACTATAACTCAGAAGATCTGGGTTCAATCTCTGACTCTCAGACTTCCTCAGTGATCTTGGGCAAGTCACTTAATTTCTCTGTGTCAGTTCTGCATCAATAATATTGGCATAATTATACATTTTAATCCATCCCTTGTTCATCTTGTCATTTAGACTGTAAGTTTTTGGGAGCAGGGCATGGCTTTTAACAGGTGTTTTATATAGCAACTAGATCAATTTGGCCAAAAATCTCATTGGGGGTCTGTAGATGCTCCTCTAATAAATAAAATGCAAATATGTAAATAACGATTACATATTACAGCCATATTTGTAAATATTAAATCATAGCCAGTGAAACCAGCTCCTGGTGCCTGTTACACTATGTAGTGAAGCAGAAAGAGAAAGTGTGCAAATGTTTTACTATATATTGTATGTGTTTATCACCGATCTAGTTACACTCCTTCTTTTGAACTCATCAGACTGCTGTGAGGGGATCCTTGTGCTTTAAGCCTACAGCGTCTGAACAGAGTCCAAGCACTGCCCCTGGGTTGCAGTCTCTAGGCATACTTTTGGGGTGCAGATCATCTGTCTAGCATTCCGTCCTGAGAGTTGAGATGTGGTCCAGATGACCCCTCAGACTCCTACGTAGCTTAGTATCAGAGGTGTAGCCATATTAGTCTGGATCTGTAAAAAGTGACAAAGAGTCCTGTAGCACCTTATAGACTAACAGACGTATTGGAGCATAAGCTTTTGTGGGTGAATACCCACTTCGTCAGATGCATGAATACCGACGAAAGCTTATGCTCCAATATGTCTGTTAGTCTATAAGGTGCAACAGGACTCTTTGTCGCTTTCTACGTAGCTTAGACACCCTCTCTTCCAGAATTCCAGCTTTGTGGGTGCTCTGGATTCACAGGTTAACTCTTCGGGGGCACACAACAGGTATAACATATAACACACATACAGACTTTGCACATGATTCTAAAACACTATTGCTCATTACTTAATAGCATGAGAAATACACAGGTCTATAAAAAGTAATAAACCCTACATATATTTCCCTGCCTCAGTTTCCTCACCACTCTGGAGCATTACTTGGGCTGGGGTCACTGTACTATGGGGGTCTCCTGGATCCTTCTGCTGCAACTCTTGATTTCTGGTCTATGGACCCTCTAGCTCACTCTTTCAGCTTGCTGCTTCTGATGTTGGTTGGTCCTGCAGCTAAACTGGGCCCGCCCCTGTTATGAAATCATTTCCATTTCTTGCGCAGAACTTCCTGCCTTTTTCTCTAAAGCCTTCCCCCATGAGTCCTTTTTAACCCCCTGCTCTGTCTCCTCTGTGTCTGTCTTGTTTGAGAATGTTGCACTCTCCAAAAGCCAGCCCCTGGTCTATGGCCTGGAGAAAAATGGTTCACATTGCTTTAGCCAGCCTCTTTAGTGTATCCATTGTGCAGCCACCATAGAGTGGTTAAACTTAACTACTCTCCATTGTCCCTAGTCTGATGGGTACGTGATACTGGTCCTGTCTGCCCATGATGCATTCCATATTTACATGGAGATATTAAATGATAGAGCAATTTTCATAGTAACAACTTCATAATATCAGTCAGAATTCATAAATTATACAGACAAATTCCCCAAATCATCACAGAGTAATACAAGAAGGAGTCATTTTAAAATCTGGTGTTGTATGGAGAGCTCTTTCTCTGCCATCAGGAAGAGGACAAACTTACCTTGGAGGCTGGGTTCAATGAATTTTCCCAACCCCCTCTTTTCCCTCTTTTTCTCTGCCACAACCAATCACATTACTACTGTGATCAACCTTTCCTTTGGCTAAGAAAGGGCAATATGGTCTCTAATGCTAATGTGTATCTATTATTTGGATACCACGGGGGATTGTCCAAAGAACATCCCAAATCTTACTTCCCTGTTTCCTAGTTCTCTTGGGCTTTTTGTATGGCTGTCCCTACTATGGGATTGCTGTGCCCTCTCAACCTATGTTCAGTCTATTATTAAGATCGTTTTACTCAAGCACACCCCTCTAACAGCCTAATCAAAAGGAGTGCTGTATTTTTCCATCAAACATTGATTCTATCCTTGAATCCCATGTTGCTCTTCAATTCATAACACTCTCAATATATATAAGGCACTGATTTTTATTTAGAGCTTGTCGGTTATCTTTGCCACAGATGAGTAGACATCTAGTCTTAGTAATAAGTGTGAGGAGAAACAAAGTATTTATATGCTGCCAAAAAATTGTCACTCAAGTGAAATCCTTCAGGAAAACAGGTAGTATTGGGCTAAGTGCCACAGTCTTTACTGAGAGCCTAATCACGTGAGCTCTCCATGCATTGACTTCAGTGGCAGTTCTAAAGATGGGAGTATAGAAAGATTGGTCCCTTAGTCCTTATTTGGGCTAAATGATCATTGGAATCAATGGACACTTTATTGATAATGAAGATTCTTTACCATTGGAATGCAGTTTCCAACACAAACTCTGACAGTGAATTAAGCATTATGGTCTTGAACTTGTAAGGTGTTGAAGATTCCAACACCTCACAGTGGAAGTGCTCGTTACATTGCAAGACTGAAGTTTTTGAGACTAAGAAACTTCCATATGGGCAAAACTAGTTGCAATGAGTGTGTAAGAAAAAAGGTCTTAGAGTTACCTATGGTATAGATTTTTTTAAAATTATTATTCATGGGAATTCACTGACTTTATACACACATGCTTGCTATTCTCTGTTTACTTGTAGCCACAACATACAAAAAATAATGTTTCTATTACTACAGTCCCTTCAGTCTGACAGGGTATACAATATCACCAGGGGGGAAATAGATTAAAACATGTTTACAAATTTATTTTGTTTCTTTACCTATCAAGGTGCAAAACTCTTGCAGCTTCCAGAAGTTATTGCAATAAAGTAGTTAGCATTCTGATTATCAGACAGATAGACAGATATTTTATCATCCATCCATCCATCCATCCATCCATTCACATTGTTCCTTTTTCCTTTAAGATTAGTATGGCTCAAGGAACATGGATTTCTCAGCAGGACTCCAGGATTCCAGTGGTTGTGTTTTTGGAATGGATTCTAGATTGTTAAATAGTCTCTAAATATAACCTTAGAAGAGTCAAATAAGAATGCCAGGTCTAAAACTGTCAGACACATTTCACCATTTGGCTATGACACAAGGGCATTTTTTATTTTAATTTAGAAATTTTAATGCAGACATGCATAGCATTAGGGTCCAATTTTCAGACATTATAAACACTTTAGTGTCTACACTGTTACATTTAATGACCAATAGTATTATTACCAATTAGTACTTCTAGAGTATTATTTATTTTTAGTGCTCGTACTAATGTAAGTAAATGTATTTATGAACCTCTGAAATCTCCTCTCTACCTCCACTTTGATGCTCAGAGGACTGCACAGTTAAAATGCAAAGTACTTAAAATAACATTTAAAAAGAAAAAAAAAAGCCAAGTATAAAGATAGTGCTAAATGCATGGTTGGTCAACACTGACTGAAAATCCAGCCCATTTCCCATTCCAAAACACAAAATACACATAATTATGTATCAGGTAAAATTGGCTTTGCAGGGGGAACTGCAAGGTGATTGGGGAAGAGGAATAGAATCCAGTTGCAGGACCTCTCCAGAGTTCCTACCTCAGTTTCTGGGTTATAATGTTAGGCACCTAAATACATACTTTAGGTATCTAAATGCTGATTGTGGCACCAAAATGTCAATTTGGATTCTTCTTCTTCTTAAGTTTAGGCACCTGCGTGTGAAAATTAGACCCACATTTATCACAGAATCACTTTTAGAGTTTGATTTGAAAAGTTGCTAAGCTCCCCAAGCTCCTGTTGACTTCAGCAGAAGTTTTGGGTGTTTGGAATATTTGAGAATCAGGCCCTTGTTTTTAATTAGACCAAATATTTGAATTTTCAGTGTGTTAAAGATTAAACCTAACTATCGTAAAAGCTAAGAATTTAAAGAAACAAATAAGAAAAAAGCATATCTGTGATCTCTTTCCACAACTTGTAATGCTTCTTTCACTTCCTCGCCATTATACATCTCTGTTGGCAAAATTAATTCTCAAATCTCTCTACCTTCCCAGTGATGATAACTTTGTGTGGTTAATAGCCCTTTCTTTCTAGGCTCCTCTTAAATTTAAGTATAAATAGTGTAGTATCAATTGGATTTGCTTGAAATCTTAAAATTTGTTCAAAAGATATTTGCACAATTTTTGAAAATAGACATTTAATAAAAAAAAAGTGTGGAGATTAATGCATGAGACCTCAAGGAATGTCAGCAAAGAGATGCTATGACATTATTCTTTATGTTGGGCAAAGCCTAGAAGAATCTGCCTGGCAATATTTCTTGTTTTCTTCTCTTTTTAAGAAGAAGGGGGAAAAAAAGATTTTCTAAGTTTGCCAGGCTCACAAGTGAATAGCAGGCAAAAAAGAGATGCTGATAAAGTTGACAGGTCAAAACACAGGATTGTGGTCAGGGAATTCGGAGGTGAAGAGAAGCTTAGAAAACAGATATAGATGGAGTCACCAGATTCCACAGCCTACTTTTTTGTAGTGCCTCACAGCAGCATATACATACATACATGCAGGCTTCCCTAGTATCATTTCCTAGAAAAAAATCTTAAACTTTTCTTGACCTCTGCCTTTGTGAGAGTTATGGATCTCCTTAATGTGTAGAAGAAATAGATATTTGCCACTCTAAGGTGGGTTAGTAGGAAGATGCAGGTAGACCCATCAACTCAGACCAAAGTAGATGGGGATGGGATAGCAGAGTTCCAGAAGTGGCTATTTCTCCAGAAAAAAATTGTCTCTCTAACTCCTCTACTTGTAGTGACAGGTTTCAGAGTAGCAGCCGTGTTAGTCTGTATCCGCAAAAATAACAGGAGTACTTGTGGCACCTTAGAGACTAACAAATTTATTAGAGCATAAGCTTT
>NW_020664369.1:14504024-14520547 GCF_002925995.2 Terrapene triunguis | reverse complement strand
AGCCCACGAAAGCTTATGCTCTAATAAATTTGTTAGTCTCTAAGGTGCCACAAGTACTCCTGTTATTTCTACTTGTAGTGACTTCCATGTATAGGAATACTGTCTCATAGTCCTTTCGGAAGAGTTAAAGGACAGCAGTCTATGGAGACTCTTATAGGGTGAAAGTGAAAAATGACACTGCTTTACTATTCTACATATTTGTTTTATATTATGTTTCCTCCTGTATAAGACTGGATGAACCAAATACAGAAGTGATGGATTTTTTTTCTTAAAAAAAAAATAAAAAATCAGTGTACCACTTATGAGCAAGTCTACAATAACAAACCAGTGTGTAAATATATTGGATAGAAGCATAAATTAGTCAGGAAACTTGAATGTTGATTGAAATTTCTAATTAAATAGTAAATTCAGTGGAAGCAGGATTAGGGAACTGAGAACTTTTGAAAAATCTTATTCCATATTTAAAAAAAAAAGTGACTTTACAAAATATTCTTTGGCACATCATTATTCAATCTTAAATCAGTGAAAAATAAAATCATTAAGGGCCTAATTTTGCCATGCTTGCTCACGTGGAGTAGTACTTCACTCTGCAAGTAGTTAAGCCTTCTTTAGTTGAGACTATTCAGGAAGCAAGGATGGCAGAATCTGTTTTGCAGCTTTGAAAATATTCTGCTTGTGTCAGCTGTAGGATTTTGTACTGTGAGCACCTCTAGTTCCTAGTCCATAGTTCCTTTTCACGTTCTTTGCTCTCAGAATGTTTCAAATATCTTTTTGGAAAAGGGAAGGAAGAAAGAAAAAAGAGAAGGAAAGAACAATTAAAAATTGTGCTTTGGAGGGTTAATTAATACTTCTGCCTCTGTGTCCTCCCTCCCATGCAATCTCCTGTATTCATTTTTGAAACACAGTGCTTGAAAGTGTTGCTGTGAGGCTCACATCATGCAGTCGGTTCTCCTTTCTCTGTTGGAAGTCACTGGTTAGGCCTCAGGCTTGCCTCAGACATGTGCACAAAATTACCATTCGGAATAAGTATGAGCTGATCTTGCTCAGAGCACTACCTTACATTTCAGCATCTTGAGTCAGAACTGTTTTACTTTCCTGCTGACTCAGTAGGGATTTTCATGAAATAGTAAAAATTAGGGTTTGAAGAAGTCTTAGGTCACATAGCCCACCTGCATGTATAACACAGTGGTGGGCAACCTGAGGCCTGCAGACCATCAGGGTAATCTACTGGCAGGACGTGAGACTGGGTTCGCCGTTCCCAGCCAATGGGAGCTGCGGGAAGCGGTGGCCAGCATGTCCCTGCAGCTGCCATTAAAAATGTCAAATGTATAATATAATATAATTATAATATACTGTGAATAAAATGTCAGCTGTTTGGTACTTTTATTTTAAAATTACTATATATGTTTTAGATTTTTTATATGATGAATGAAATGAGATAATTGGTGAGGTAATTTAGAATACAACATAATCTAATACATAGCACTCATCAAATTAAAATGGTTGATCAGTAATTATTCTGTGTATAGTAGCATTAATTTTTTTGCCTTTCATATACTGGCATAAAAATGCTTCTGGAATGGAATGAGGTCTTTCCTTGAAACATATTCTCTATTTACATTGCTTGTAATTTGTGTTATGTATCACCAATTATATCTTGGCTCTTTGCCTATCGTAGTGGATATTCTGTTACAGTTGCAAAATCATCTCCTCTGGGAGATCGGGTGGCTTAGAACAGTGCATTACATTTCCCACTAAGACTGAATTTAGGAAAAAATAAGTTTTCCAGAAACTTTTAGTAATGGAGGTTGGATAACTACCAGAAATGATGCTACCACAACAAAGAACTGAGGTATTCTAGATAGACCTTGTGCTCAGTTGTCATTTGAGTAGCAGCTTGCTATGTCAGTTGTCAACATTGCTCTTTCTGGTGTCCTTTAATTGTATTCTGTTTAAAATAAGTACTTCAAAGAGACACCTGCTGGGGAAACCAGAGAAGAATCTCTGCAGTATTCTGGCAAACAGATGCAGTTACCCTACCCTGAGCAGTTAATTAATTTAAATTTGAAGACAACAGACTTGAAGTAGTCATGCCTGTTGTTTTCAGTGAGGAGACAGGTGAAGTGACGGGGCCTCTGAAATGTATGTTGAATTCATGCAACTATGAGCTGGGCATGGTCTTCTCACCCAGTTGCTTTGGCTGTCTGCTCATGTACTCAGGGCCGGCTCTGGCTTTTTGGCCGCCCCAAGCAAAAAAAAAAACAAAAAACGGGGCGGCCAGAACGGCAAAGCAAAAAAAAAAACAACAACAACCCTGCGGCGCGGCCGGAGCGCAGGTGCAGGGGGACCGGCTAGCGGGGGGGAGAGGGAGGGTGGGGGCGGGAGAGAGAGAGAAGGGGGCGGCCAGGGCTACAGCGGAGTGCTGCCACGCGGCCCCTCCCGCCATGCCGCCTTCTGCCGCCTGCCAGGAGGGCTCCGCTCCGGTCGGCGGGGGGGGGGGAGGAACGAGGCAGCCCTCCCCGGCCTGCTGCCGGGCATTCCCGTCCTTCCGCGCCGCCGCCCCCTACATTATTACTAAAGGAAAACCCAGTGGGAAATGTAGGAATCTCAAAACTATTTTATAGAATGACAGATAAAAATGACTAAGTAATCCAAGACAAGGTCTACAGTGCATGACGACTATCTGTATTCCAAACCTAGAATCTCTACTGATAGGATGTTTTATCCTGTTTTATCCATTATGTTTTATGATGGAGGATAACCTACTTCTGGTGATTAGTTTAAATAGAGCCCCCAAGAAAAAGACCATTTTACTTGAAGCAAAAAGTAATCAGACACTTTTTTTTTAGTCTTTCCTATTTACAGATAAAGAACAATTTGACTGTCTGAGAATAATTAAGTGTAGCAGTCCATGGTAGTCAGGTTAAAAAAAATCTGTTGGTCAGCTCATTTGATTGAGCATAAAATGTGCAGTCTTTCATAAATTTTCAGCTTAGACACTTGGGCTTTATGATGCAGTAACTTTACTGAAATCTCCTGGGAAACAGAGATCAGCATTCAACTCATATTTTTATCCTTATCAGGATGATTTTTGAGCTAAACTTTTTTTTTTAAGGTGCCTATGTTGTACTCACAAAATGTGTACGTACATGGTGAAAGCGTGCATTGGGATGCACAAAACACATTTGCATAGCTACAAGAATGCAGCTTTGCACACAGAAGGTCCTTGCATGTCTAAATACCCCTTTACACATGCAGTTAACTTTTTAAAATGCAGATACATATTAGTGCATGTGCACACACATTTTGTGGGCACAACTAAATGTATTGAATATTTGACCCACTGAGTCAGTTATCCCACATAGTAGGGATGAGGGGGCAGGGACTATTTCTAGTATATATTGTAGATTAATGTATCTCTTTTATTTGCTGATTGTGATTTACAAAAGAGAGTTAAACTCATTCTATTGTTCTATGAACCTAGTGTAATTCCTTTATTTTTTTAAGGCCACAGGCCACCAATAATACACTAATATGGGGCAAGCTATTGTTAGTGTCAGATCAGAATTCATTAAACTATAATGTGGGATACAGCAGTCCATTATTAAAGCCAGGTTATGTCATAGCACTGTTGTCAATGAGAAGGTGAACAGTTCATGGAGGATTACTAGTGCAGTCACTCATAATTAGCCTACAGAATGTAGAATGTCAATTTGCAACATCTTCAGATTGTTTATGCCCACAGGGCCTGAAAACTCAGTTTAACATATTGTAGTAGATCTTACTGTTATTTCCTTGACTTGTACTGCTCCTTGTCTCCCAGTGAAATGAGACCTACCACTGCCTCATCCACCCAGCTCCCTACGCAAAAAAAATCTCATTTACACAGAATGGCAGTATCAAAATAAAATGACATTGATGCATTTTTTTCCTAAGACCTGAAATGATATTTTCCAGCTTCATGAAGGACATAAAGCATGTTCTGTGGTTACAGGGCTGGCTCCAAGTTTTTTGCTGCCCCAAGCAAAAAAATTTTCCCGCGCTCCCTGGCCCCGCCCTAACTCCGCCCCTTCCCCGCCCCATTCCAACCCCTTCCCCAAATCCCCGGCCCTGCCTCCTCCCCCGGGTGTGCCGCGTTTCCTCACCTACCCCTCCCTCCTAGGCTTGCCTGGGACGGAGGGAGAGAAGCGGAGTGGCGGCGCGTTTGGGAGAGGAGGCGGAGGTGAGCTGCGGGAGCGGTTCCTCTGCCCCCCCCAGGGTTACTTCCTGCGGCCCTTCCTGTGCCCCCCACTGCCACAGCTCACCTCTGCTCCGCCTGGCCCCCGGCTTTTTGCGCCCCCACCCCGCTTCTCCCCCCTCCCTCCCAGGCTTGCCGCAAAACAGCTGATTCGCACGGCAAGTCTGGGAGGGAGGGGGGAGAAGCGGAGCGGCGGTAGCACGCTAAGGGGGGCGGGCGGGGAGAGGGGGGGCTGGGGCGGTGGGGGGCAGTTCCTCTGCCCCCCCCCAGGGCTACTTCCTGCGGCCCTCCCTGCTCCCCCCACTGCCGCAGCTCACCTCCGCTCAGGGCCGCTCCTGGCTTTTTGCGCCCCAAGCAATTAAAAAAAAAAAAAGGAGCCGGAGTGCCGCCCCTTGGAAAGAGCCGCCCCAAGCACATGCTTGGAGCGCAGGTGCCTAGAGCCGGCCCTGTGTGGTTAGCAGGAGTGGATATAGCTGAGATCTAGCTAAAGTTAATGTGGGTGGAAGTTGATTTGCCATGTGGGTGGAAGTTGATTTGCTTGTCTAAGTTCTCTGCATTGTTGTGTGCATCTATAGGTTTAACAATTATGCTAGTGAAGTACTCTGCTGTCGCAGCTGGGTAGCGTGAGTAAGAGATGACAAGAAGATCACGGTTAGGGTAATTTCTGACTGATGCTGTTAAGCCTTGATTTAGGCTTCTTCTGCACAGCTTGGCCCATGCACACAAAACAAAACTGTTGGACTGTGCTGAGATCATATAGCCTGACTGAACATGTATAGTTAATGTAAAATACTATGGCATTGAGACTGCAGATTCAACTTAGTTGCTGTGAGAACTTGAAAACAGACAGAGACTCCACTATTCTCTTTGCTCTTGTACATCTTGCAACTCTCAAAACCCTTAAGTTCATTTTTCTTCTGTTTTGGAGAGAATGGGAGATTACTATTCATCACAAAAATCAACTTCCGAAGGACAGATCTGAAGGATAAAAGAAGCCTCTGTTTATCCATATGTGTATTAGGTTACCAACCTCTCATAGATTGGTTGAGACTATTAAACAGGCATCCCAGTACAAACAACTAGCTATGCCAAAGTGTAACAATGGCTCAGTGGCGATATAGATTGAATAATCAGAACGTGTATTTTGAAAAGGAAATTAGGTACAGACATTTGGATCTTCAATGCATTCATGTCACAACTTTGATACTATTAGATGTGTATTTAAGAACAGGAGAAAAATGTTTTAAGTGGTTATAAGAAATGATTTCTTAACTGCCAAAAGCAGCAGATAATAATTTGGGAATTTAGTGTTTAGGTTTTATTTGTGTTTATTTCCATACCAGAGACTGTTTACATAATAATTAGTGCTGTCCATTAATCGCAGTTAACTTACATAATTAACTCAAAAAATTAATTGTGATTAATCACAGTTTTAATCATACTGTAAAACAAGAGAATACCAATTGAAATTAATTAAATATTTTGGATTTTTTTCCACATTTTCATATATATTGAATTCTGTGTTGTAACTGAAATCAAAGTGTACATTATTTTTTATTACAAATATTTGCACTGTAAAAATAATAAACAAAAGAAATAGTATTTTTAAATTCATAGAGTCATAGAATATCAGGGTTGGAAGGGTTGGAAGGGACCTCGGGAGGTCATCTAGTCCAACCCCCTGCTCAAAGCAGGACCAATCCCCAACTAAATCATCCCATCCAGGGCTTTGTCAAGCCTGACCTTAAAAACCTCTAAGGAAGGAGATTCTACCACCTCCCTAGGTAACCCATTCCAGTGCTTCACCACCCTCCTAGTGAAAAAGTTTTTCCTAATATCCAACCTAAACTTCCCCCACTGCAACTTGAGACCATTACTCCTTGTTCTGTCATCTGGTACCACTGAGAACAGTCTTGATCCATCCTCTTTGGAACCTCCTTTCAGGTAGTTGAAAGCAACTATCAAATCCCCCCCCTCATTCTTCTCTTCTGCAGACTAAATAATCCCAGTTCCCTCAGCCTCTCTTCATAAGTCATGTGCTCCAGCCCCCTAATCATTTTTGTTGCCCTCCGCTGGACTCTTGCCAATTTTTCCACATCCTTCTGGTAGTTTGGGGCCCAAAACTGGACACAGTACTCCAGGTGAGGCCTCACCAATGCCGAATGATCATGTCCCTTGATCTGCTGGCAAAGCTCCTACTTATACAGCCCAAAATGCTGTTTTCCTTCTTGGCAACAAGGGCACACTGTTGACTCATATCCAGCTTCTCGTCCACTGTAACCCCTAGGTCCTTTTCTGCAGAACTGCTGCCTAGCCACTCGGTCCCTAATCTGTAGCAGTGCATAAACCTCATACAAGTACTGTAGTGCAATCTCTTTGTTGTGAAATTGCAATTTACAAATTTAGGGTTTTTTTTTTGTTACATAACTGGACTCAAAAGGAAAACAATTTAAAATGTCAGAGCCTACAATTCCACTCAGTCCTATATCTTGTTCATCCAATCGCTAAGACAAACAAGTTAGTTTACATTTACAGGAGATAATGATGCCCTCTTCTTAATTACAATGTCACGAGAAAGTGAGAACAGGCATTTGCATGGCATTTTGTAGCCGGCATTGCAAGGTATTTACGTGCCAGATATGATAAACATTCGTATGCCCCTTCATGCTTCGGCCACCATTCAAGAGACATGCTGCTGATGCTCATTAAAAAGAATGCATTAATTAAATTTGCGACTGAACTCCTTTGGGGAGAATTGTATGCCCCCTGCTCTGTTTTACCCACATTCTGCCATATATTTCATGTTATAGCAGTCTCAGATGATGACCCAGCACATTTTAAGAAAACTTTCACTGCAGATTTGACAAAACACAAAGAAGGTACCAATGTGAGATTTCTAAAGATAGCTACAGCACTCGACTCAAGGTTTAAGAATCTGAAGTGCCTTCCAAAATCTGAGAGGGATGAGGTGTGGAGCATGCTTTCAGAAGTCTTAAAAGAGCAACACTCCGATGCAGAAACTATAGAACCTGAACCACCAAAAAAGAAAATCAACCTTCTGCTGGTGGCATCTGACTCAGATAATGAAAATGAACATGCATCGGTCCGCACTGCTTTGGATTGTTATCGAGCAGAAACCGTAATCAGCATGGATGCATGTCCCCTGGAATGGTGGTTGAAGCATGAAGGGACATAAGAATCTTTAGCACACGTGGCACGTAAATATCTTGTGACACTGGCTACAACAGTGCTATTAGAATGCCTATTCGCACTTTCAGGTGACATTGTAAACAAGAAGAGGGCAACATTATCTCCTGCAAATGTAAACAAACTTGTTTGTCTGAGTAATTGACTGAACAAGAAGTAGGACTGAGTGAACTTGCAGGCTCTAAAATTTTACATTATTTTATTTTTGTTTGTTTTTGTGTGCATAATTCTAAATTTGTAAGTTCAACTTTCATGATAGAGATTGCACTACAGTACTTATATTAGGTGAATTGAAAAATACATTTTTTTACAGTGCAAATACTTGTAATCAAAAATAAATATAAAGTGAGCACTGTACTCTTTGTATTCTGTGTTGTAATTGAAATTAATATATTTGAAAATGTAGACTACATCCAAAAATATTTAAATAAGTGGTATTCTATTATTGTTTAACAGTGTGATTAATCGCCTGATTAATCGCAATTAATTTTTTTAATCGCTTGATAGCCCTAATAATAATACCACTGTTGTTTCAGATCACTCCATGATAACAACTCACACATCACAACTGTATATCCTTTTTTTTACATACTCTGTTGAATTCTAGTTAAGTATTCTGTCTGATTTTTAAGAGTTCACTATATCTGAGAGAATGCAGTTGGATCATGTCAACAAGGTTTGGATACTAAATTACTTAATTGTTGTTCAGTGAATTTCCTGAAGTTGATAATTTAGTGGGTGAAGACAGAAAAAGGTAGGGGAGTGGGGCTAACAACTTAGAAAATCAATGTATAAAAAAGAGGGTTTCAGTGTACACTTGTCTCAGTTCAGATAGAGGATTACTAGTTCAATGGATTGGCAATGAGAGAAGAAGAATGGTCTTCTGGTTAAGGCATTGGACTTGGGATGCAGATGTTCTAGATTAAATTCCAATGATTTCCTCTGTGATTAATCGTGCGATTCTATAAAACTGGAATAATACTTCCTTATTTCACAGGCATCTTGTGAGAATAAATACAGTCATATTTAGGAGGCCTATCATGATGCCAACATATAGGGTATGGTCTACACAGCATTTTGGCGCCTGGGGAGTGAGCCTCCCAGCCCGGTTGACAGACTTGGGCTAGTGGGGCTTGTGCTAGCACTCTAAAAATAGCTGTATATACATCACTTTTAAGTTGTGGCTCAGGCTGGAGCTCGGGCTCTGAAGCCACGGGTGGCATCTCTGTCTCTCTGTCTGTCTCTAGTTGACAGCTTAAAAAAAAAAATTAAGGGCAACATCTTGTTTTAATGCGGGTTTTTAAAAACAGCAATGACCTTTGGAAGTTGCATTGTCTTTTTGCTAGTTTATGACGGAATCCATACTAGCCTGATTTGTCACAACACAGCATCAACCACTGAGGAGAATTGTAGAACTGCTCTCTGCTTCTTATCTTGTTCTCTTTCATCTTTCTTATTTCTTTCTGCTTTTGTGTTTACCCTTTAGTTCAACCTAAAGACACCTTCAGCTTTACCCACGGGGAGGAAAAGCTAAGAAGAGGTGCAAAAACACATCTATATGAACATCAGTATGTCAGGGAGAGAGGCGTTCATATCAGAAGAGGATTAATGTCTCTTTTCTAGTGACTGGGGAGTAGGAAGATGGGTGAGAGGGGAATGGCAGTGTGTAGAAAATGAAATGAGAGGGCTTTTGCAGGTAGTGCCATTACAGAAAAATGGTGTGGTTTAAGGGTTAGAGCAGGGGACTCAGAATTACATTTCCTGGGACATATTTGGGATTGAACAACTGACTTCTGTGACCTTGGGTAACCTATGTGTCTGTTCATTCACTAAAATAATATATTTACTTTATGTGTGTGTTGAGACTTATTTACTTAATGTTTGCAAAGTGCTTTGAGGCCCTCTGGAGACAAATTATTATAATTAGTAATGGCCCATATTAATTGGTCCATATTCCTTTTATACCCATGTTCCACTAAGAGGTTAGGAAGAATGGCGAAACAGTAAAACTGTTAAACCTGATTCTTCCCTACTTTGCAACTTGTGGAGTCTGGGACCCTCCCACCTCAGAGGGTGTGAGAGCCCGGGCTTCAGTCCAAGCCCAAACATCTACACTGCAATTAAACAGCCCTTTAGCCTGAGCCCTACGAGCCTGAGTCAGGTAGCACTAAGGTTGCCAGTTTTGGTTGGATGTGTTCCTGGAGGCTCCAGGACAGGGGTGAAAGTAACTTAACGGTCTTACCAGTATGCAGGGCAGCCAGGGTCCTGGGCAACGTGGAGTGGGGGTCGGCTCTGGGACCCCGGAAGGGGCGGGGCCTCAGGTGGAAGGAGCGGGGCTGGAGCCAGGCCTCCTCAGCCAGCTCTTCAGTGCTGCCTGGCCCGCACCACCCAGGGCTCCGGCGGTGATTTAAAGGGCCCGGGGCTCTGGCCACTGGCACGGTAGCAGCAGCAGCTGCAGTGGCTGAGAGCCCCGGGCCCTTTAAATTGCCATTGGAACCCCAGGATAGTGACGGCGGTGGCCGGGAACGCCAGGCCCTTTTAAATTGCTGGGACCCGGGGCAGCTGCCCCTTTCCACCCCACCCCCCGCCCCTATCAGCGGCCCTGCCGGTAGGGTCAGCTGTGTATCAGGGACCACTTTCTTATAGGAACGCTGGACTGGACCAGACTGGCTTACTTTCACCCCTCTCCAGGACAATCCTGGAGGGTTGGCAACCCCAGCTGGTATGATTTTAATGGCAGGGTAGACACACACAGAGATCTTCCTATCTAAATAAACAAGCCAACACGTGAGAAGGAAAATAGGCATGGAGCAGTGACATAGCAGTGACATAGTGGCACAACCTAGACTAGGACCCAGCTCTCCCAAGTCCCAGTCCAGAGACTTGGAACATATTACTTCTCCACAACAATCTGCTTGTTATAAATTATAGAGACTTCCCAGATACTAAGGGAAGATTATTTGGAATATTGTTCACAACTTTTCTGTCATGTTATCAATGACATCTGTGTTTTAACAAATTTTCAGACGAGTTAATTCCCAGGAAGCTTTTATAATATAAAGAATTGTTAGACAAACTATTACTGAATCTCAGGTAGACAATGTGTTCCTTAGGGAATGTAAGTTTCAAAGGCCTGCCAGATGTATTTCAACTCAATAGTCAATATTAAGAGCAAATGTCTATTCTATAATTGTGTATATTGCTATGACAATTGGTAGAGAATAGAGGGAAATAACTGATAGATACTGTTGATCAAAGCACCAATATTTACATAGGTCTTCTCTAAAACAGACCCTTTGCAGTGAGTTACCATTCCATTAATTCACCTCTCTCTTACCTGTAAAGAACTGTCCTGGAAAGACAGTGTTTAATTCACCTGCAGACAGTATTGTTTCATGCAGTTAGTATTGGGCATTAAAAATGAATTTGCACTTACACAAAAAAAAATAGAACACCGGACTCTTAACCTGTTAGCTGGAGGAACACTGACCCGACATACTCTGGCTGTGTAAATCAGATGAACATTGATCAAAAGAAATTTGCTTATGTCTTTGTGAAGACAGTTTTTCATGAAACATTATTAATTTTCAGTTGTATGTTTAAAATCTTATTTTTGGTTTCCAGATGTTAATGAATCCTACCATTTATTAATAGGGTCCTACCAAATTCATGGCCATGAAAAAGGCATCACGTATCATGAAATCTGGTCTCCCCCCATGAAATCTGGTCTTTGTGTGCTTTTACCCTATACTGTACAGATTTCATGGGCGAGACCAGCATTTCTCAAATTCGGGATCCTGCCCAAAAGGAAGTTGCAAGGGAGTCATAAGGTTATTTACGGGGATTGCGGTATTGCCACTCTTACTTCTGCGCTGCCTTCAGAGCTCGGAGGCTGGAAAGCGGCGACTGTTGGCCGAGTGCCCAGCTGTGAAGGCAGCACCATGCCAGTAGCAGCACAAAAGTAAGGGGGGCAATACTATACCATGTCACTCTTACTTCTGCGCTGCTGCCTTCAGAACTGGGCGTCTGGAGAGTGGCGACTGCTGACTGAGGGCCCAGTTCTGCAGGTAGCAGCGCAGAAGTAAGGGTGGGAATACGATACCATGCCATTCTTACTTCTGCGCTGCTGCTGGCGGTGGCTCTGCCTTCAGAGCTGGGCTCCCAGCGATCAGCTGCCGCTCTCCAGCTGCCCAGCTCTGAAGGCTGTGCTGCCGCTAGCAGCAGCACAGAAGTAAGGTCAGCAGTACCACCACCTCCCTTACAATAACCTTGTGACACCCTCCACCCACAACTCCTTTTTGGGTCAGGACACCTAAAATTACAATATCATAAAATTTCAGATTTAAATAGCTGAAATAATGAAATTTACTATTTTTAAATCCTATGACCATGTAATTGACCAATATGGACTATGAATTTGGTAGGGCCCTATTTATTAGGAATAAGTTACTTGGTATAGTTCGTTCAAATTTTGTTGTATGTCAGCTGATAGGCATTCCTTAAAGTGAATATGTCTGCCTCAGTAACTGCAAATACAGAGTAAGTTGCTCATACTCCCTATGAGTGTTCCTGAAAGTCCTACTTAAAAATAAGAGGGCTACAGATTTTCTTTTTGCTCTGTTTTTGTACAGCGCTTAGCACAATGGGCTCCTGGTCTATTACTAGGGCTCCTGGACACTCTAGACACACATGGTACAAATAATAAAGAATAATACAGATTGCACTTGTGGTCACATTTTTGGAGTCTCTGTGGGAGTCTGAGGGTTTGTTTACATGGAGACAATCAGGAAAGTTAATCCAAATTAGCTAACGGTGTGAATTAAAAATGGGTTCATTAATTATTTTGGGGGCTTCTCTAGGAATTATTTTGGGGAAGTTTCATGGTGTGTGTGTTGTACAAGAGTCAGGCTAGACGAGGGATCGGCAACCCTTGTTACGCGGCCTGCCAGGGTAGGCACCCTGGCAGGCCAGGCCGGTTTGTTTACCTGCCGCGTCCGCAGGTTCGGCTGATCGCGGCTCCCACTGGCCGTGGTTCGCTGCTCCAGGCCAATGGGGGCGGCGGGAAGCGGCGCGGGCTGCATGACAAAACTTACCCTGGCGGGCCGCATAACAAAGGTTGCCAATCCCTAGGCTAGATGAACACAATGGTCCCTTCTGGTCTTAAATATATGAAAACCACATTAAACCACTGTGTAGACACTCCAATTCAGAATTAAAGTGCCTTTAATTTGGTTTAGTTTAATTCACACCCAAGTGAAATCACCTTGTGTCTTGTCTCAACACTGAGAGCCGTCTAGCTGAGAATATCAGACTAGAAAAGGGAAAGATGCAAAGTGGAACACAAAGGAAACTGTGAAAACCTATTGCAGATGTTCACGTTAAAGCTTTGACTAATATTATATTTCCTCAACATCATAAAAGAAAAAAACATAAAGACAGAGTTTGAAGAGCATTAGTTTACTGTAGAACCTTTGAAAGTGTGTGCACATACATTATGTCTTGTTACAGCATATGGTTACTTTAGTATATATTGATGAGATGATCAGATTTCCATTTCACATTACAGGTGATATTTTCTGAGTCTGTTGCCAGGTACATTAAGTGACCCAGATGTTCTAATGTAGAGGAAAGTGACATCTATTAAAAACAAGCAGCATGTTAAAAGTTATAAAAAGAAATGAGGGCATCTGTTTAAAGAAGAGATAGCTATAAATAGACCTCAGTTTGAAAAGGGCTTTCTATTAAAATAGCCAAGTTGAACAAGTCTCATTAATCCTGGCTTTCTTATGCTTGCCCCCTTATCTCCAAACAAGTCCTAAATTTCATTTGATTACCATAATTAGCTAAAAGATATAGCCCTTTTCTAAGCACCATGCTACATGACATGTAAATAAAATGTAGTGTGGTATAAAGGTTTTATGGTTATGATCTCATTATTCACCACAAATGGAATTTTTTTGCATGTTTCATGACTTAAGATGACTGATTTATTCATAAATAACTACTCTGTTTCATTTGTAAAGGAGTGTCTTGTAGTTTGATTTTATGTTAATAACCCATATTGTGTAGATTGCTGAAAACTGGATTTAGAGATGTGTGAAATTTGCTTCTGCTGACTTTCTTGTCTGGAATTCTAAATAGCACTATTTGGGCATTAATAGATACATATTATATAATTGCCTTTGAACTGCAAGGTAGAGTAGTAGTGGTACGCATTCAGCGGTGAAACAAATGGGAGCTGCAGAAATGTTTCAAAGGCAGATTTTGCCTCTGTTGGTAAAACAGGAGATGGTTGTTATTTTTCCAACGAGGGTGATTCTCTTAAATTCATGGTGTATAAAATACATTGTAAGGTAGTAGTGGTGGCTGGATATGCCTCTCTGACAAACAGGTAGACAGACAAGATTGTAATCTGGTATCACTTCATAAATTAAATGGGACATTAGTATAGCTTTATGCAAAATTGTGCATGCATATTGCATAAAACAATGTATAATTACAATACAAATTGGATTTGCCCCAAGGTCTCAAACTTAAAAAAAAAAAAAAAAAAACTTTTGGGAAACAGAGCTTTGACTAAGTAGAGTTGCAATGTTTTGTGCTGATGGTATGTAAAAGACCTGCAATTGTCCTAATCCAAAAATTTCAGTTAAGCAGAGGTCGGGTAATAGGGTTTGTAAGGTAGCTTTATGCTTGGATGTGATATAAGTAAATATATAGATATCTTCTTACACAACCATAGATATAAAATATATTATATTTTAAGTGATTTTCTCCTTCCCTGTGTTACCGCTGTGAAAATGAAGAATTGGCCTCCCATCATTCACCACTTGTCTTTTTGTGAGACTCAATGAGAATATGCACACTGTGTATCTTAGAATCATAAAAATGTAGGGCTGGAAGGGACCTTGAGAAATCATCAAGTTCAGTCCCCTGCACTAAGGCAGGACCAAGTAAACCTAGACCAGGGGTCGGCAACCTCTGGCACGTGGCTCGCCAGAGTAAGCACCCTGACGGGCCGGGCCAGTTTATTTACCTGCTGACATGGTAGGCTCGGCCGATCGCGGCCCCCACTGGCCACGGTTCGCCGTCCTAGGCCAATAGGGGCGGCGGGAAGCCACAGCCAGCACATCCCTCACCCGCGCCGCTTCCCGCCGCCCCTATTGGCCTGGGACGGCGAACCGCGGCCAGTGGGGGCCGCGATCAGCCGAACCTACCGTGTCAGCAGGTAAATAAACTGGCCCGGCCCGCCAGGGTGCTTACCCTGGCGAGCCGCGTGCCAGAGGTTGCCGAACCCTGACCTAGACTATCCCTGACAGGTGTTTGTCCAACTTTTGTTCCTAAATACCTCCAGTTTCCTAAATACCTCCAGTGACAGGGATTTTTTCAACCTCCCTTGGGGGCCTGTTACAGAACTCAACTACCCTGATAGTTAGAAAATTTTTCCTAATATCTAACCTAAATCTCTCTTGCTGCAGATTAATCTTACTAATTTTTGTCCTACCTTCACTGGATATGGAGAACAATTCCTTTTCACACCCCTTATATTTGAAGACTGCTATCAGGTCCCCCAAGTCTTCTTTTCTCAAAACTAAACATGCCCAGTTGTTTTTTAACTTTTTCTCATAGGTCAGGTTTTCTAAATCTTTTATCATTTGTGTTGCTCTCCTCTAGACTTTTTCCAGTTTATCCACATCTTTCCTAAAGTGTGGCACCCAGAACAGTACTCCAGCTGAGGCCTCACCAGTGCTCAGAACAGGACAATTACCTCCCACATTTTACATATGACACTCCTGTTAATAATACACCCCAGGATTATATTAGCCTTTATCACAACTGCACCATGTTGTTGATTCATATTCAATTTGTGATGTACTCTAGCAAAAGGGGAAAAAAACAGAGGGAAAGGTTGCAGACCAAGCTGGTTAAGAAAGCATCTGAAACAAGTGATTAAGAAAAAGAAAGCCTGCAAGGAATGGAAGATGGGATGGATCAGCAAAGAATGCTACCTCTTGCAGGTCAGAAAGTGTAGGGATAAAGTCAGAATTGCTAAAAGCCAAGCAGAGTTGGACTTGGCAAAGGGAATTAGGGGTGAGGGATAGCTCAGTGATTTGAGCATTTATCTGCTAAACCTAGGGTTATGAGCTCAATCCTTGAGGGGGCCATCTGGGGCAAAATCAGTACTTGGTCCTACTAGTGAAGGCAGGGGGCTGGACTCAATGATGTTTCAGGGTCCCTTCCAGGTTACTAGTGGAGTTTCTCAGGGACCAATCTTAATTTAACATTCTTATTACTGACCTTGGCACAAAAAGTGGGAGTGTGCTAGTTGGGAGGTGTTGCCAATACAGAGGAGGACCAGAATATCATACAAGATCTGGATGACCTTGTAAACTGGAGTAATAGAAATGGGATGAAATTTAGTATTCCAAAGTCATGCATTCAGGGATTAACAACAAGAATTTTTGCTATAAATTGGGGATGCATCAGTTGGAAGTGACCGAGGAGGGAAAAGATCTGGGTGTATTGGTTGATCACAGGATGACTGAGTCACCAATGTGATGTGGCCATGAAAAAGGCTAATGCAGTCCTAGGATGCATTCAGGCGAATCTTCCATTAGAGACAGGGAAGTGTTAGTACCATTATTCCAGTCACTGGTGAGACCTCATCTGGAATACTGAGTGCAATTCTGGTCTCCCATGTTTAAAAAGAATTAATTCAAACTGGAACTGGTGAAGAGAAGGGCTACTAGGATGCTCCGAGGAATGGAAAACCTACCTTCTGAGAGGAGACTCAAAGAGCTTGGCTTGTTTATCTTAATCAAAAGAAGGCTCAGGGAAGTTATGATTGCTCTCTATAAATACATCAGTGGGATAAAAACCAGGAATGGAGAGGAGTTATTTAATTTAAGTGCCAATGTGAACACAGGAACAAATAGATATAAACTGGTCATCTGTGGGGATGTAAAATTCCATGAGAGGGTAAGGGTCACGATGGGACACTTGCCTGGCAATAAATCATGGCCTTATGTAAAGCCCCCTGGTGGTTATATAAGATGAGGCCTTATGTAAGGCCCCCTGG
>NW_020664369.1:14498458-14504014 GCF_002925995.2 Terrapene triunguis | reverse complement strand
TATGTAAGGCCCCCTGGTGGTTATATAAGATGAGGCCTTATGTAAGGAACATCTGAACCAATCGGTGTGGGGCTGTACATGTGATAAACACATGATTCTCCTTCTTGTCCAATCGGTAGATGTGTGATTATAGCCTAATTGTGTTATGTAATGTTAAGAAAGACTATAAAAGAAAGCTTGTAATAAACAGAGTTGGAGTTCAGCAAGAAGGATTATAAAAGAAAGCTTGTAATAAACAGAGTTCAGCTTGCAACCACATTGGTCGTGTGCTTTATCTGCTCCCCATTGGAACGCCACAAATGGTGACCCCGACGTGATTCGGCTTGAACATGGGACCCCACAAATGGTGACCCCGACGTGATTCCCCATGGAACCACACAGTCATCAACAAATTTTAAGCTTGAAATTAGCAAAGTTTTCTAACCATCAGTTAGAGGAGTGACGTTCTGGTACAGCCTTTCCAGGAGAGTAGTGGGGATAAAAAACCTAACTGGCTTCAAGACTGAGCTTGATAAGTTTATGGAGGGGATGTCATGTTGCCGATTTGTGACTGCTCGCAGCAAATGTCTCCCAACAGCCAGTGATGGGATACTAGATGGGTAGGGCTCTGAGTTACTAAAAATAATTCTTTCACAGATGTCTGGTTGGTGGGTGTTGCCCACATGCTCAGGGTCTAACTGATCACCATATTTGGGGTTAGGAAGGAATTTTCCCTTGGATCAGATTGGCAGAAACTCTAGGAAGTTTTCGCCTTCCTCTGCAGCCTGGGGCACGGGTCACTTGCAGGTTTAAACTAGTGGAAATGGTGGAGTCTCTATTACTTGAAGTCTTTAAACCATGATTTGAGGCCTTAAGTAACTCAACCAGAGGTTTAGGACCTATTACAGGAATGGGTGGCCCAGGTTCTGTGCCTACAATGTGCAGGAGGTCAGACTAGATGATCATGATGGTCCCTTCCAACCTTAAAGTCTGTGAGTCTAACCCCAGATCCTTTTCAGCAGTACTATCACCTAGCCAGTTGTTCCTCATTTTGTTGTTGTGCATTTGATTTTTTTCCCTCCCTAAGTGCAGTACTTTTCTGAAATGCTGCACTTGTCTTTATTGAATTTCATGTTGTTGATTTCAGACCAATACTCTAATTTGTCAAGGTCGTTTTGAATTTTAATCCTTCCTCTAAAGCACTTGCAATCCCTCCCAGCTTGATGTCATCAACAAATGTTGTAAACATACTCTCCCCAGCCATTATTCAAGTCATTAATGAAAATAAAGTACCGGGCCCAGGACTGAACCCTGAGCGACCCCACTACGTGTGCCATCCTTGTTTGACAGCATGTCTTGTTTTCAATTATCAATGTGAAATGATCTCCAGATAGTGAGGCAGACAAAAAGTGTGTTCTGAATGGGCCAGAGAGAAAACAACCAGTCAAATGAATGAGAAATAGAATAAATATTCTACAGCATTGGAATATTAAGGTGAATATATGCAGTCTTGCAACATTTTTGTTTGTGTAGTTTTTAGGCTACCCAAATATACCTCTTCAGCAAACAGACGTAATACACACTGTAAGTCATCCTCAGTAAGTTATCTGTTTAGAACTGGTTGTAGAGCAATAAGAAATATAGCCTAACTTATTCATTCCCACCACATTTTTTTTGTTTTTTTCCACTTAAATGTAAATAATGATTGATGTAGTTAGACTTTCTCTCAAACACATCATAGTTACATTATCTTTAGTAAGCATCTGAGACATTCTCTTGAATGATAATGAGCAATAGTAATACTTCACACGTTTTGAACCTTTCATTCAAAAATCTTAAAGCGCTAGAGAAACATCCATTAATTACTGGAACTCTCACATCTGTAGGAATATATACAGTAGAACCTATTCATTCAGCCCTCCATTATCCGGCTCTCCATATTAAGCGAATAACCAGTACACACAAATCCAGAAATGGTTGATCTCTCCTGTGGTCATTAAGTGGCACTTTCCCATTCTCCAGATTATCCAATTTTTTGATTATCCAATCTGGCCCTGTCCCAACTAGGTAAATGGGGTTCTTCTCTATATCCTTCAAGCTATTTCACATGCCATACAGTCAAAAAATCAGCCACATCTGGCACGATTCATTTATTTATTATTTATTTATTTATTTATTTATTTATTTGATTGATTGATTCAGATATCAAGGAAGGCTCAATGGCAGACAGGTAAACTTATGGTTTCACTGAAGTTTAAAGTTCAGATTCAGCTATCTATCCAACCTTCTTAGTTCTTATATTTTCATTTATCCTGATAGAATCTAAGCACCTACATACTGGGGTATCTGAATTCATACAAATGATAGAACTCAGAATGAGAACTGTCACAGCAACTTAAAACACCTGGAGTAATTCCACATGTAATAATAGCTGTTACATTTTTTTAAAGGCTGTTAGTCCATTAAGGCAAAATGGGTCACATGCTACTTGCTCAGACATCATGTTACTCTACCTTATTAAACATGGTGACACTTAAAAAAAGTACTTTATGGGGCTACTTATGATATTTGTCTTTTGCCATAAACCTCATATTTACAAATTCAGGGGAGGGAAGAGAGACTAGGTTTGCTGTGATCATCCAAACTGTAAAATATTGAGCAATTATTCAAGGCTCTCTTTTAAAACAAATGAAATTATTTCCCAAAGGATGATTTAAAATAGTGTCTCTTGTTCCTTATTATGACTGACTACAACTTATCAGAGCCCTCTGCTATATACTTTGGTTGCATTAGTGCAGGGATCGGCAACCCTTGGCACACGGCCCACCAGGGTAAGCACCCTGGTGGGCCAGGCCAGTTTGTTTACCTGCCACATCCGCAGGTTCGACTGATCGCGGCTCCCACTGGTGGGAAGCGGCGGCCAGTACATCCCTCGGCCCGCGCTGCTTCCCAAAGGTTGCTGATCCCTGCATTAGTGGGATTTCCCTAACCAGACAAGGAGAAGTTTTCTTTAAAAAGCTGGGTGCAACCCCTGCTGCACCCTTCCCTAAACCTACATTTTTGATGGATTCATTCTCAGAGTTTCGTTTCAGAGTTGGATTTTTATGTAAGATTAAACAGATTTGTATTTATAGGTTAAATGGAGATAGACCTGTCTGGAGTTGCAATTTTAAGGCTAGACATGATGAATCCCTAACAGAAACTCAACCTGCTCCTATTTCTGTAGCACAGATGCAAAACAGAGTAACAATTCATTTGAAATAGGAGCACTAATATGATCTTTACAGATTCATATTTCACTTGGCTTGACAAAACTAGGAAGTCAGAGTACTGCCTGTGCTTTCAGGGGTCACAGCAGCTGCTGTTTTCTTCACACAGAAGTAGAAATCTACGTGGGATAAATAGGACCAAATGCCACAGCTTACTGTTTTATGAGTGGCAAGGTATGTCAACAATGCAGAACATTGGAATAAATGACATTTTTCTGCCTTAAATATAAAAGAATTTTAAAGTATTTTGCAAAATTCAGGCCACTGAAACTCACACACATTACTGTTGATTGACCCGGAGAACCAGTCACCTGCATCGCCAATAGGTGGTGAGTTTCATGTATTAAGTTTGTGGGTAAACAGATGTGTGGACAGCAAAAGTTCTAATCTGCTGTTTGGTTTAGTGAGAAACATGCATGTGAACATGTTCTGGTCCCCATCAAGCAATGTAGATGGCGTTGGATTATCTTTGAGTTCAAAGTGATTCAGTTCATTTCTTTGTCATTATGATTTAGGTTCTTTAAAGAGAATAGATTACTCTGAGAATAGATCAGCAGTCAGTAGAGATGTTTCACTACAGTATGGAATGCTAATAAAACAAAGAAAAGACTTTTCTTTTTTTTTAAGGAATTCACCATTTGGTATGAAAGGTACCCATTAAATTATTCAACAAATGTTTAAGCTTGAGTGAACAGCATATGGCCTGGGGTGCATGTAGCCCAGCAAAAAATATTTTCATTTGATGTTTGCCTAAGCATGACCCTTGACATCTCAATGGTTTTTGAGGTCTCAATCCTGGAGCTTGAAGGAGGAGTAGAAGACCAAAACTCAGAGTGACATTGAAGGAAGAGGAGAACCAGCAGGAAACAGAGTTAATAGGGCTTGCTAAATTCTTGATAGGAATACATCCATGGCCTGTAAAGTGATGAATTATATACTGGTATGGAGTATATTGTTAGTAGCCCTACATGGGGTTGCAAGAGATAGGGAGAAAGAACAAAATGAGCCATCAAACACACACTCACTTATGGCTCTGAACAGGGGATGGCCACAATCCTAGTCCAGGAAATCCCTGGATGAGGCATGAGGAGCTGGAGAATTTGCCACTAATTGATGGCAATAGATACTCCAAAGAGTGTGGGAAGGTGGTGAAGCTGTCACCTCACTGTATACTTCATTGACTGATAGCTGAGCCAGCATGACAATGAGTTCCCACTACACCCTATATAAGGATGAAACAGCAGCCGCTGTGGTGCACATTCCCTTAGTGCAGCTAGCAGCATTGTGCCTGCCTGATGCAGAATGCTTACAGGAAATCACTTCAGAGTCCTGTGCCCCCACACCTTTTCTCTTGGCTTAAAAGCCATAACAAAGTGCCTAGAAGTTAGGGAACATGGTATATTTTAAAGGATCAATGTACAAATGAAAATGGGAATTTACAAGTGGCTTCACCAAATATATCTTACAGCCCTAGTCTTTATACCCTAGTAGAGTATCCATAGACTGACTAAATGTATGGGGAAAGAATCTGATATTACTATATATACTTTAAAATGACTGGGCATCCATTACAAATCTTTGAAGATTTTTTAGACCGCTACAAAAGGCTTCTCAAGGAAGACAGATTCTGGGAAGATGTTGAATACTAAAGAAACACTACAGTCCTGAATAGAGAGATGCTGTAGTGTGCAGACGCCAAGAACTTTGACTCTTGTCTGTTTAATCTGAAGGTTGGTGGCCAGCAGTCTCATCGCTCTGAACTGTGACTTTTGTCAGATTTTACAAGCCTAGTAGGATCATGCCTGGTCAGTGCTTGGAAAGGAGATCTTCAGTGAAAATCCTGTGGGTCGGTTCTTCAGAAAGGGTCACTCTTCCTTTAGAATCTGTACTGAACATATACCCCAACTTGGCACTAGGTGCAGGGGTGCTCCTTTCATTAAAGTACCAATTACTTGTGGTTATTAAGAATGCCAGTGCACTTTCAGCAAAAGAATGGTCAGTAGTCCCAGTATGTTGAGCAAATTCCAAATACATAATGATATCAGCTTCCCTAAAGCCTAAATTGGCACTTCTCTCCCTATTTTAAAGAGAGTTGTGTTTTTCGTCTGTATCCAGAATTTCTTTTTCAAGTAAGCTTCAAATGACATACAGTAAAAAGTGATGGACAATGTCAATACAAAATGATTTCATTCAGTAGAATTTTACAATACAATTGGGAAAGAGGGAGAAAGAGAATGGGCAGAAAAGCCATAAATAAATCCTTTTAAAATGAGATAGCATTCCTTATGTAGGTTTCTCTATAGCAAGG
>NW_020664369.1:14440490-14498058 GCF_002925995.2 Terrapene triunguis | reverse complement strand
TCCTTGCAGTGCGTAACATTAAACACTTATGTAAGTCCTTGCAGGATTTGGGGCCTTAGGTAGGAAAGGACAAGCTGGTTTGTTTGGAAATGAACTATATCTGATTGTGTTCACAGATCACCTTGGATAAGTATCTTTCCTCTCTGGTCTTAACCAATCAGGAGTCTTATTGGGTTGAGTGGTCCTGAGGCACAAAATGGTTTTAACCAGTCAGATCTCATATGCTAATAAGTGAATCCTTATTTGTTGCCATGAAGCCTAGAAAAACCTATTATTTACCTTCTGGGAGGTGAACTGTAGGTGCTTTCTGTACCACCAACTTCATCTCTTATATAGAATGTTAGTTGTGAAGGAAAAACTATTACACATTTGAAATTCATGATCTTAAAGGAGAGATTTCCACATTTCTGCCAAAGGTGATTAGAATGCATGTAGCAACACATGTGAAACCACTATATTAATATGTCTGAATTACTAAAACTGCCCTTACATGTAGCACAGTCTGTTTGAGGATATTGCTTTTAATTTGTCATTATAAATATGTTGTTAGAAGGATAGAAAAATATAAATGAAAATACGCACCAGGTATCAGTGCTCCCAATAGATAGTCTGTAATTATTTCCCAATAAAATAGATGACTGTGCACACATTCACAGGGTTTTTTTTGCCTTTTGTACTCTATGCTATGAATTCAAGTGTTGGATCAGAAGGATTTATTGCTTGGTAGTTCAAATGGTAAACACAGGGAGGATTTGATTAAACAGTTTAAGACAATGTTTCCTAAAGCCAGTAACTTATTTAACACTTCAGCAAGGTTTTCCAAAAGGCTGTGTGTTATAGTAACAACAGATTATTTCTGACAGCAGTGCTCCTCGTATTAGAACATTGTCAAAACAGGTACATACACAAGACTGAAAAACAGCTGAAATACATCTCCTGCCAAACACATTCCTGGGCATGCTCAATCTGGCTGTCCAATCATATAGCACAGCTCAAGGAAGGTATTCAACAAACATCATTATCTTAGGCAGTGAATCTATAAAGTAGTTTTCATGTTCCTGTTCTTCACTGAGCCTTGAGATCTATAGTCTTTTTTTGGGTAGGGGGAAGGAATTCATCTTCCTAATTTTCACTATGGTCCCAGTTCAGCTTTTTGCAATCTGGTTACTACAAAATTAGTTACACTATACTAAATGATGACCAAGAAAAACACAAAATGTGGCTTGCATTACAGTAAATCTGAATTAAGATCCTGCATTTTCTATTGTAGTCACCTGGTAGACGCATGCAGCATGTTTATCTGGGGAATCCCACACATCTATTGACAGTGAGGACAGATTCAGTATCGTAGTTCTCCTCATGTGCTGTGCTAATATTTACTCAACCTTGTTAAAGTGAGAATGTAATTTTGTTTTTGAAATGCTAGTTGTCATGAGTGAGGGGCTTGATTCAAACCCACAGATCTGCCCACTCTCTAATGTTTGGGAAGTTCACATTCAAATCAAGATCCACACTTTGTGACTCAGGCCTCTCCTCTCTTCTTTTCACAATCCTCTGCCAGGTCACTGGATGTCTGTCACTACCATTAACTTCAACACTATAATATCTAATATGTTCTGAATTTTAACATTACTAATATCAGGAATAGGTGCCATGTGAGGCACCATAATTCACTTTCAAAAATCCAAAGCTGATCTAGCCTGACAGAGGAAGTGGCTGAAAATGTACTAGACAAATTCAGAATAGAAATAAGTTTCACAGTGAGGGCAATTAACCACTGGAACAGTTTACCTGAGGATGTAGTGGATCACTTGACATCTTTAAATCAAGATGAGGAGGGCTCTGAGTTACTACAGAGAATTCTTTCCCATGTGTCTGGCTGGTGGGTCTTGCTCACATGCTCAGGGTCTAACTGACTGTCATATTTGGGGTCATGAAGGAATTTCCCATTGGGTCAGGTTGGCAGAGGCTCTGGGGTAGAGCCCTGGTGGATACACAGTTTATATCCTCGGCTGCGGATAGTGATCAATAGCTCCATGTCTAGTTGGCAGCTGATATCAAGCGGATTGCCCCAAGGGTTGGTCCTGGGGCCGGTTTTGTTCAATATCTTCATTAATGTTCTGGAGGATGGTGTGGATTGCACTCTCAGCAAGTTTGCATATGACACTAAACAGGGAGGAGTGGTTGATACACTGGAGGGTAGGGATAGGATACAGAGGAACCTAGACAAATTAGAGGATTGGGCCAAAAGAAATCTGATGAGGTTCAACAAGGACAAGTGCAGAATCCTGCACTTAGGACGGAAGAATTCCATGCACTACTACAGACTAGGGACCGAGTGGCTAGGCAGCAATTCTGCAGAAAAGGACCGAAGGGTTACAGTGGACGAGAAGCTGGATATGAGTCAACAGTGTGCTCTTGTTGCCAAGAAGGCTAACAACCTTTTGGGTTGTTTAAGTAGGAGCATTGCCAGCAGATCGAGGGACGTGATCATTCCCCTCTATTCGGCATTGGTGAGGCCTCATCTGGAGTACTGTGTCCAGTTTTGGGCCCCACACAACAAGAAGGATGTAGAAAAATTGGAAAGAGTCCAGCAGAGGGCAACAAAAATGAATAGGGGTCTGGAGCACATGACTTATGTGGAGAGGCTGAGGGAACTGGGATTATTTATTCTGCAGAAGAAAAGAATGAGGGGGGATTTGATAGCTGCTTTCAACTACCTGAAAGGGGATTCCAAAGAGGATGGATCTAGACTGTTCTCTGTGGTAGCAAATGACAGAACAAGGAGTAATGGTCTCAAGTTGCAGTGGGGGAGGCTTAGGTTGGATATTAGGAAAAACTTTTTCACTAGGAGGGTGGTGAAGGATTGGAATGGGTTATCTAGGGAGGTGGTAGAATCTCTTTCCTTAGAGGTTTTTAAGGTCAGGCTTGACAAAGCCTTGGCTGGGATGATTTAGTTGGGGATTGGTCCTGCTTTGAGCATAGGGTTGGACTAGATGACCTCCTGAGGTCCCTTCCAACTCTGATGTTCTATGATTCTATGATATCTGTGAATATAAAGCAGGTAACCATGGAGCTACATGGCTCTAGCGACAATGAGCAAGACCAGCAGAGCCATGGCCAGTGAGTGGGCCAGGAACCGCTGTGACGAAAGCAGATACATGTTGGGCCACCGCTCACAGGAGCAGGCAACTCCTCCGGTGTGGCTGTACCACCCTCTGCCCTGCCTACTGGGGTGGGCACCAGGCTCATGGACAGCTGTCCCTGGTCACACCAGTGTTTGCAAGCAGCTCGCATGCTCCCGGACAGGTGTTGCTGCGTGATCATGATGGTCCTTTCTGACCTTATAGTCTGAGTCTGGTGGGGATGTTTGTAAAAGATATGCTGTAGCTCAAGAAATGTTATGGGCTTGATCCAAGAAAAAGTAGGTGAAATTCAATGGCTTTCCTCCCCCCTCCCCCTCAGTAGGTCAGATTACATGATCCTAATGGGCCCTTCTAGCCTTTAAAAATAAATCCTAAGAAAATCCATATCCAATCATTGTTAAAGGGTCTGATAAAGAGCCTGATCCTGAAATCATTGCTAAGGCAAAATTTCCATTGATTTAATGGAGAGCCCAATCCTAAAATCCCTGTTGAAAAAGAAATTGCCTTTGAATCCAATAACTACCCTGGAAGTTCTGTGGGGAAGAAGTCAATGGCTGTATTGCTAAAAACTGAAATGAAAAGTTAAGGAATGGACCCTCTGATTTTTTTTTCTGAAAAAGAAGTGAAGAATTGGACCCCAAATGGAACGATGCTGTTGTATAGATTTTAACATGTTGTTTTGTGCTTAGAGCAGTGGCATACAGAAATACTAACTACTGTCCTTGGTTCTACCAATGACTCAAAATGTTCAGGGACAACTTATCATCCTCTTTGTGGTTCAGTTTACGTGTCCACAAGCTCAGTAATAGTTAACTCATTGGGATGTTGTGATGCCCAATTAAATAGTTCCAGATTGTGTAAAGAAAGGCATTGTTCTGCTCTGAACAGAATCTATAGACACTGGCCAAAACTGAGGCCCTTTCTTTGTTTTGGCTTAATTAGTAACTCAACAGTAACAACAAAAGTAATCCTCAGCTTACTCTTGGCTGTTCCTACAGTATTTTCTCAGAATCCTCTGTGTCCTAGACCCCTGTTCCCTCTGTTTAAAGGGCCACTCCCATCTCCTATCCAGGTGGAATTAATGAGCGACCTGCCACAATGAGTCACCAGGAATCTGCTCTTCCCTCCCGGATTCCAACTCCTGCCTACGGGGTGGTTCAACAGAAGAATGCTTCCCTTCAGTTACAAGCACAATGCAAATAAAAATGAATATTGCTACTTTCTTTTTATATATTTTCTTTGCGTATGAGATCATGTCAGAGTAGAAAATATCTGGTCTAACGATTTGGGCAGTGTTAGTGTGGCATCAGCAGAGACAGAGAAGCTGGATTTCTGTCACTGACCATTTCCATTATATTTTACTCTGTGATAGAACGAATTAAACCCGAGCAACTATTAGCATCCTGATATTCCATGGAGGAACAGCTAGCATGTTAAATGTTCATCTGTAGATAATGTCAACTGTGCGAGCTGAACCCCCAAAAGCAAGGCAATTCATATTTAAAACCTAAACTTTAAATACATCCTTCAATAAATAAGCATGCTTGTCACATGGTCTTCCAAGAGCAGGCCTTTGTAACCATCTTGCTATAATGTAAGCAGAGTATTGGTCAATAGGCATCTATAGTAAAACATGGTAAAAATGATTATGTGGAAGTTAAAAACCAAAAGAAAACAAAAAAAAATCTCATTATTTTCAATGGCTCCCCATGAACATGTCATCTTAACTTCTTTCTATTAAAACAGAAATTCTATTTTACTTCCTATTCTCATTTACTTAATATTTTTCATTTCTTATGTATATCTATTATTTAAACATATTTCCTAATAATACCAGTCCTTTCAGGTCAGAATTACTTGTGTGTTTGATTTAGAGTAATTAGATTTGTGGATTGTGGATGGATGTTGGTTTGTATTGAATGGGGAACATGTTGCAGTGTGAATATCATGTATGGTTGTGATGTTAACCCATTTAGCTTTCTATAAAATGTTTGTAGACATTTAAAAACAAATAAACATATGTACCCATCTCATATTTACTGTATATACGTATGACTTGGGCTGCTTACATCTTGTTGGCAAATGCTAATTGGCTGGTGAACTTACTGTTACTGTTTCCATCTGGGGAAAAATAAATATTAAGTAACCCAAACAAAGATAAAGCAAAACCCCTCTGTCAGGGTTCCTTCCCCACTCTGAACTCTAGGGTACAGATGTGGGGACCCGCATGAAAGCCCCCTAAGCTTATTTCTACCAGCTTAGGTTAAAACCTGGTACGCTGCCACCACCAAGTGATTTAACAAGAAACAGGGAAAGGACCACTTAGAGTTCCTCTTCCCCCAAAATATCCCCCCAAGCCCTTACACCCCCTTTCCTGGGGAGCCTTGAGAATAATATCCTAACCAGTTGGTTACAAAGTGATCAAAGACCCAAACCCCTGGGTCTTTGGGCAATGGAAAAATCAGTCAGGTTTTTAAAAGAAGGATTTTATGAAAAAGAAAATGTAAAAATCATCTCTGTAAAATCAGGATGGAAAATAACTTTACAGAATAATCAGATTCAAAGAGCCCAGAGGAACCCCCTCTAGCCTTAGTTTCAAAGTTACAGCAAAACAGGGATACCTCCCTCTAGCAAAGGGAACATTCACAAGTTGAGAAAAACAAAGATAAACTAATACGCTTTGCCTGGCTATTACTTAGAAGTTTGAAATATGAGAGACTTGTTCAGAAAGATTTGGAGAGCATGGATTGATGTCCGGTCCCTCTTAGTCTCAAGAGCTAACACCCACCAAAACAAAGAGCACAAACAAAAGCCTCCCCCCTCCCCCATGATTTGAAAGTATCTTGTCCCCTTATTGGTCCTTTGGGTCAGATGTCAGCCAGGTTACTTGAGCTTCTTAACCTTCTTTACAGGTAAAAGGATTTTGGTGCCCCTGGCCAGGAGGGCTTTTATAGTATTGTACACAGGAGGGTTGTTACCTTCCCTTTATAGTTATGACACCCTCACACTGCTTTATCATTAAAGTTGTGTACGCAATGTACATGTTATTCTGTATATTTATATGTACATACGGTTGTTAGTTTATAAATGTGACTTCTTCAGTTTGTAGCCATAGAGCTAGCTTAGCCTTTTATTCTACTTAGCAGTAATGCTTAATCCAATGTCTTACAGCAGGGGTCAGCAACCTTCGGCACACGGCCCATCAGGATAATCCGGTGGCGGGCTGCAAGACATTTTGTTTACATTGACTGTCCGCAGGCACAGCCCCCCACAGCTCCCAGTGGCCGTGGTTCGCCGTTCCCAGCCAATGGGAGTTGCGGGAAGCCGCGGGCCACAAGGACGTGCTGGCTGCCACTTCCCACAGCTCCCATTGTCCGGGAATGGCAAACCGCAGCCACTGGGAGTGGTGGGGGCCCATGCCTGTGGATGGTCAACATAAACAAAATGTCTCACGGCCCACCAGTGGATTACCCTGATGGTCTGCATGCTGAAGGTTACCCACCCCTGTATTACAGGATACAGGCCTGTAGGTTCTTTCGGGCCACCAGGCCAACCCATTGCAGCCTGCGGGTTGACCTGGTGGCCCATAAGTTCTAAGGGGATTGTGCAAATCTTGCTTTGGTTTCAGTTCAGGTTAAAACTCAACTGAAATGATCAGGTTTTGCTTGATTTTACCCAAAATTATAAATTCTACGTTCTGCATAATCACTGTTAAGTTTCAACTAACAAATTTGTGAATCTAGCCTAAATTTTGGATTTGCAAGAAAATTTTTGGCCACTTTTGATTGTGTTAAGAGTTTTTCAACAGCTGCATATATAAGGTTGAGATTACATATAATAGAGGAGTATTGCCTCATTTCTGGTATGTGGCTTTACTGTCTGGTTTACATGCCACACTGCTCTTAATATGACATTCACATTGTAAGATTCAACTCTGGCTCTATGATTTTTAACTTAAAATATGGATTTCCTGTTAAGAGCGGGAGTCCCAGTAACTCAGTTTGCAGTCTCTTTGATGAATTGAGCTGAGTCTAAAGGATTCTCTACATTGATGTGTGAAACCTTGAACGAATAGAAATGTGTTTTCCATCAACACATTTGGAGGAGTAATTTTAAGTCTTCACAATATGAAAGACTTGTCTGGGAATGTCATGTTCTCAATGCTCTGCTGAGCTACTCATTAAAGTGTGTGTGTGTGGGGGGGGGAATCTTGGGGAAAAAAACTGTTGCTTGGCTAGATTATGTTAACCTCCTCCCTTAAAATGAATCATAAAATCAACCCAGGGAGACTTTAAGTTGTTTTCAAAACTGCCAACTTCTCTGTATGAACCATATTTAGAAAAAAACAACTATTTTTTTTTAACTAACAGTTTGAACAGGGTAGAAAATTAAGAATAACAATCGCTCTCTTTTAATGTCAATTTAGCATTTAATGGATCAAATTAGGTGTTTCCAAATAGTAATTTTGTATGCAAAACAGACAACCTAGTGTGTGGTTCAAGTCTAAACAGCTGAATATCTCAGAAATGTTTTTAATTAACTATGTTGATGCTCAATTAAAAAAAACTAACTTGACCCAGGAAATACATTTGTAATGTAAAAATGTTTGTGTCTATGTATCTTTTGTCATAGGAAGCAAAGCACTATGTATGCAAAAACCCCAACTAATTAATCAATTAATTTCCCAGTCTTTGTTTGCAGCATAAGATTATTTTCCAGACTCTTTTTTTTAAAGTGTCTGATTTGTTTCTCATTTGAATACTTGCATAAAAATTCTCTAGGCCTTTAGATCTTCTCCTTCTATTTTACATATTTCATTTTCCTCAGGTTCTGAGAAGGCTTTTTACTGAGGGAGTCAACTGGCACAGTGCCCACAATTAATGATAAGCCTTTCCTTGTCATACATTCTTTGCATCATTGGAGAGTAAACTAAAAGAACATAACATATAAATCCAGAGGCTGAATGCAAAATCCAGCACTTCACCTTTTCTTCCTGAGAGTGGGCATGAATGATTTTATATAGTTTAAAGGTAAAATGGTGACAACAGATGTCAGTGTCTCCAAGGAGGATTTAGAAACTTGCTTTTTAGAAAAAATAACTGCTAGGAGCTATTGTTTTTGTTTATTGATTTTAAAAAAACATCATATTTTCATATATTTAAAGCCTAACAAATTGTGTTATTGAGTGAATGCTTTTTCTCATTGCTCTGGAATTCGAGTACGGTGAATAGGATAAAACACCACATTGGTTTCAGTGTTGCAGACTGATATACACATGATGTCATAATATATTCTGATAATGCAACCCGAAGGGGAAAAAAATAATATAAGGAGGAGGTTATTAGATCTTTATAAGGAGGGAAGAATCATTTAGATGGAGCAAGGAGGGGAATTTCCTAACTCTCCCCTTAAAAATAAAACTCCAGCTTTGAGGGCTTGATCCTGCAAGGTGCTCAGCACCTTTAACTCCCATGTACTTGAGGGAGGACTGAGAGCATTCAGCGCCTTGCAGGATGGAATTGTATATGAATAAAGCCTTTGAATAATGTAACAATTAGGGCTTTCTACAATGACACTTATGTTTATGTTGTCTTGTACTTGCTATTAAGGGCTTGAGCCAACCTTCCCTGAAGTCAGAGGAAGGATTTTCCAGTGATTTCAGTGGGTTTTGGATTAAGCCCTGTAAATTAAATCCCACTTCCATTAAATCAAAGCTCCCCTCCCCACCCCCCACCCCAACACAAACACTAAAAAATATATGGAGCTTAGTTACAGTGATACCGAATTGGGCTCTTAATGTGGATTTAAGAGGTACAATAAATGCCTGTTAAATAAGATTGCCTTTGTGAGCCTTAATGTGGAAAGGATAAAAAGAAAACAACCCTTTGAGACTCACAGAGCAGGGAAAATAAGTTAGTTCAGATAAGGAAAGAGAGGAGTTTAGATCTTGTTTGAGTGATACAGTATGTGTTCCCTGTGATTCATTACTAAAGTATTTCAGCAATGAACAGTACCAGTCTTTCCTATTTGTCACAAAAGAAGTGGAATCTGATTTAAGGGGGGAGGATTCTATTTTGCTGTTCTGTCAGTAGCAGATTTACATGAGTTAGGATCAAATGTGGTTTATTTCTCTGATTTCTCTGTTATTGCGAGGAAGGCAGGGGGAAAGAAAACAAGTACTTACAGAGATCCCATCCTTGATTGGTTTCATTGTTCTGTGGTGCTGCCAGGAGGTTTGAAAGGAGAAAATCCCTTCCAAAGGAAGATGTCAGAGAGGCACAGCCATATGAGCTTGTGACAATGAGCCAGTTTCCCAGGCTCTTGACCAATGGTGGATCAAGGAAGTTGCAAAAGTGACAGTTTGTGTATGAACTTATTGTGCAGAGGTGCACGCAAAAGGGAGAACATAAAGAGTCCAGGGAGCTGATGAGGAAATAGGGTAAATAATTTCCGAATGTCTTCTCATGTTCTGGGAGCTAACATTACCATTGAGCATCCCGCAGTGTGTACATTATGACTGATGCAGTTGGTGCCCTTCCCAGGAAACCAAGCAGATTATTTGCATGACATGTCCAGTCTGAACAGCCCATCTAGCAGTGCTATGAGCTGCCCTTAAGGAAATGCCCTGTAGAATTTATTAGAATGTAACCTTTCTCTAGCTTTTTAAAAAAAACTTCCAGACTCTAACCGAGAATTATATCCCTACGATTGAAATCTAGAGGATGGTTTAAAATAAACATATATAGATATAGATACTCAATATTCAATAAATATTCAATTCTATAGGTTTTTAAGCATACCTTCTATACAACTCTGGTTTCACCCCATTACATTCTATAGCACTTTTCCACAAAAGCGCTGCATGCCAATAGGCTGACATTTAAACTACAGATTTAATGGGATCATCAGCTAGGGTTCAGAGATAAAGAGCAAAAAAAAACACTGGTTAGCCAGATATTTTACATTGTGAGAAGGGCACTCACCAGACTGGTTTTTGCTGTGTTTGGATGCTACTGAACTTATACGGAGCAAGACAGGTGTGCCACATTGAAGAGCCTTTTATTATAAATGAAAAAGTTTTAATCTATATATAATTTAATAGCTCAACATGTGTAATGTTAAATGGGACAATATAATGCATTTTCAGAACAGTTCAGTGCATTTTTCCCTTATTCCAAAAAGGTGTAGCCCTGTTAGCCTTCCTCCCATGAGATGCCACGGCAGAGCAGAGATCCTTCTGAGAAAGACATGCCAGAATACTGACTATTCTTATGGGACACCTTAGCACTTCAAAGGAACAGGACAGATGGGGTCCCACCTCGTGAGAGGGAGTATGACATCAGACTTCAAAGGAACCAGAAGAGCTAAGGGAGGGGTACCTGAGCCATCATGTCTTTTTGACATGTCGTTTCTTCTTCCAGGTTGTTATATTACAATAATACATATGACTCTATGCCTCTATGAATACACACACAGAGACTTGTAGGGCACCTAATATTTCTTCTGAAGAGAAAAATATGAAAATTATAGCAACATAAAGAATAAAAGAGAGCAGTGAAACATTTGGTATGAAATTCAGTGGGTAAAAAATCCAATCATACACAGTATCCAGCAGATTTCATCAAAATCTTAGGTGTATTAGATCTAGACATCCATTTTTAAAACTGTTAATGTTAATATTTGCAGGCTAGGTAAGAGGGGGGTTCCAAAATATTTAAGTGTTTTCCCCTCCCTGTCCTCCCCCACAGTGTTACCCTTTCCTGTCTCCCCCCATCGCCTCCCCTCCACACACTTTATCCTATCCATTCTTCTTTGTGCTCCCTCAGTCCTTTTGTACACTCCAGAATCATTTCCATATTAGAACACTCTTATCAACACATGGCCCTCCCCTCCCAGCTCTTTGGCCTTGCATAAAGTGTCCTGTCCTTGCCAGGCCTAATGCATTCCTTGGACCCCCTCCACCAATTCAGTTCTTTCTATCTATAACATAGTGTGAAAAGAGACAGGCTTTGCTAGATGGAGCTGTGGTGATGCAATTTGCTGGTTGGGGATTCACACAGTACATGGGCCATAGTAAAGGGCTGCCAGGCAAAACCAAAGAGATGGAGGAGATATCCATTCAGGGGTGTGCATGGGAATAACCGCTACCACCACTGAGTTGCTCTTGAAGATTCTAAGGCAGGGGTCGGCAACCTCTGGCACGCGGCTCTGGTAAGCACCCTGGTGGGCCGGGCCAGTTTGTTTACCTGCCGCCTCCGCAGGTTCGGCCGATCGTGGCTCCCACTGGCCACAGTTCGCTGCTTCAGGCCAATGGGGGCTGCGGAAAGCCGCAGCCAGCACATCCCTTGGCCCACGCTGCTTCCCACGGCCCCCATTGGCCTGGAGTGGCGAACCGTGGCCAGTGGGAGCCGCGATCGGCCGAACCTGCGGACGCGGCAGGGTAAACAAACTGGCCTGGCCCGCCAGGGTGCTTAACCTGGCGAGCCACATGCCAGAGGTTGCCGACCCCTGTTCTAAGGATATGTCTACATTGCCAGCTAAGGTGTGTCTGAAGGTTGGGGAGGCATACCTGTTGCTAGCTTTAATCATGGTTGCACAGGTAACAATATATATGAAGATGTAGTGACCTTGGTTTCCATGCTGGTAAGCAACCCAAGTACATACCCAGGGCCCCTGGTGGGATTTTATTGGGGGTGGCAAACCCGGACTGCCACATCTTCACTACTACTGTTACCCATACTAGCTAGATTAAAGCTAGCAGGGCTAGCCTCCCTGTGCTGCAATCACACCTTCACTTGCAATGTAGACTTATTCTAAAAATCCTAGAGACTAACAAATTTATTTGAGCATAAGCTTTCGTGGGCTAAAACCCACTTCATCAGATGCATGCAGTGGAAAATACAGAAGACATGAAAAAATGGGTGTTGCCATACTAACTATAACTGTTGCTTTCTTTGTTGGGTCTGTCCTGTAGTAGGTAACTTCTGGGTACTCTTCTGGCTCTGTCAATCTGTTTGGAATTAATTTGCAAACTGGACACCATTAAATTAGGCTTGAATAAAGACTGGGAGTGGATGGGTCATTACACAAAGTAAAACCTATTTCCCCATGCTAATTCCCCCCCCCCAACTGTTACTCACACCTTCTTGTCAACTGTTGGAAATGGGCCATCCTGATAATCACTACAAAGGTTTTTCTCCTTCTGATAAGAGCCCACCTTAACTGATTACTCTCGTTATAGTTAGTATGGCAACACCCATTTTTTCATGTCCTCTATGTATATATATCTTCCTACTGTATTTTCCACTGCATGCATCTGATGAAGTGGGTTTTAACCCACGAAAGCTTATGCTCAAATAAATTTGTTAGTCTCTAAGGTGCTACAAGTACTCTTCGTTCTTTTGGCTGATACAGACTAACACGGCTACCAATCTGAAATCTAAAAATCTTGTAGTTGAAGATATCCTACCAGTTTTCTTCCCCACCCTACTCTTGCAGAGCCATTACAGTGACTACTGCAGAGCTATGGGATAAAGTTATCGGGGCAGCACCAATTTTTCCACTTTGAAGTAAACTGTGAAGAGCCCACATCCAGGTTCTTCAGAATCTATAACGAGATCTGTGGTATAGGACTAGTTAATTGGATGCATGTGTAAGTAGGGACCCCAAGTGTTGCATAAATAGAGTTGCCAGTAAGTGTGCATTAGGGACACATATCCAGTAAGCCAGGAAGAGAGCTGAGAAGTGAGGAATAGAAAGAGGCCCATGCTAAGCCCTGAGTGAAGTAAGTGATGCCCTTGCAGGATTCACCTGCTAGTGAAGAATTCACTATGCAGAAGCAGGGTTAAAATGATGCATTCCTTCTGATCACTCATGCACTGCGGTGACTGGCATAAATAGGGGAGGAGAGGAAGCCACATTAGTCTTCCATCCATAGGTGTATAATCTCACCCAAATTGTCATCTGTAAAAATACGGAACACTTTTATTTGTTTTCTTAGAGACTTACCTCTACAGCACAACATACTATCCTTGAATTAAAAGGAATTGTGTGCACAGCTGCTTGTGAAAGGGAATGAAGCTGAGTCTCTAGCTCTTCTGTCATGATAAATTCTGGAACTAGCTGTTAAGAACCCTTTTGAATGAGTAGCTTCAAATTGATCCAGTTTGCTGAAGAGCTTGGGGCCCAGTGAATTGAAAAATAGCATTGGGATTAAAAAAAATAGAATTGAAGTTTCTATACTATAGATTTAAGTTTTGTGCACACTGGGGGTGGGGTTGTATTGCAGTGATAATTCAATAGTATGTGTTTGCTTATTTCAGCATTCTTTTTAGCTTGTATTCTTTATCTTTCTTTTCTGCAACTTCTCTAATGCTTTTAAAATATATGTATATATATTATACTTGTGTGCATATAAAATCATTCATACTTCATATTAAGATTTCTTTTATAAATTGTTTTAAAGGGCTAATAACTTATTAATAAATGTTACAATCGTGTTACCAAGATGAGTAGTATGTAATATAGTAACCAAGAAAAGACGCTAGTTATAAAAAAAAAAGTCTATTGACCAGTTGGACTCTTTTGATCAACAATTATTCATTTATTAAAATATCTATTAGTCATTTATCGTCTCTATAAACTATTTATAAATGGAGCTATAATTAAGTGTGACCTATATATGCATGTACCATAGAATACTTTAAGTTCTAGGTTTTTCCTTTTTCTTTTAAGTGATGATGTTTTGAAGACTTCATCTATTAGTAAGATACCTAAAATCAGTATGACCATTTGTTATGAATTGTAAATTGGACTTTTCTTAGCAGGGAAACACCCCTTCCTTGATCTATGTAGCAGTTCTCTTATGCTGAGTGTTACATATTCTGCATTTATTTTGTGTGAAAGTGGTCCAGATATGGGTTTTGCAGGTCAGAGGGCACTCTTTCTTTCTTTTTGATTTTTAATATGATTGTCATGAGTATTTCAGTGTTTATTCCATTTCTCTAAAGATATACTGTGCCCTATTGTTTTTTATCTAATTCAAATTTCTTAGGTTCTCTGTAGCATATATAACTAACTTATTTCCAGTGTACTGGAAACAGTATACTGCACAAGTTAATATAAATTCAGTGAGAAGAGAACTGAATATATGTATCTATAGCCACCTCCAGGCTAGTCTGTTACAATGTGTTTTACCTGGCGCTGACCCTCAAGGCCCACCCATAAAGCAACATCTGCTGCACCATGCTGTAGCCCACCTCCTAATCAGGTCACCAGGTGGTGATCTCTATTCAATATAAGCTGCTAGTTCATGACTAGGTCCACATTAAGTACCAGGTACTTACTTTCAGTAACCTAAATGTATTAGGTTTTGGCTATCTTAGGGTATGTCTACACTACGAGGGTAGCTCGATTTAACTTAAATCGAATATGTGGAATCGATATTACAAAGTCGAACGTGTGTGTCCACACTAAGGACAGTAATTCGACTGTGTGAGTCCACACTAACGGGGCAAGCGTCGACACTGGAAGCGGTGCACTGTGGGCAGCTATCCCACAGTTCCCACAGTCCCCGTTGCCCATTGGAATTCTGGGTCGAGCCGCCAATGCCTTCTGGGTAAAAAAATGTGTCGAGGGTGCTTTTGGGTAACTGTCGTCATCCGTCCGTCACTACTGCCCTCCCTCCCTCCCTGAAAGCGCCGGCGGGAAATCAGTTCGCGCACTTTTCTGATCAGTGACAGCGCGGACGCCACAGCACTGCGAGCATGGATCCCGCTGCGACCATCGCTGCAGTTGTGGCCGTTCTCAACGCCTCGCAGCTTATCATACACCTTTCCCAGAGGCAGATGCAGAGAAATCAGGCGAGGAGGCTACGACACCGCCGTGAGGGCCTGAAGTCGGAGAGTAGCACAGAGCTGTCAGAAACCACGAGACCCAGCGCCCAGGACATCACGGTGGCAATGGGTCATGTGGATGTTGTGGAACGGCGATTCTGGGCCCGGGAAACAAGCACGGACTGGTGGGACCGCATAGTGCTGCAGGTCTGGGATGAATCCCAGTGGCTGCAAAACTTTTGCATGCGGAAGGGGACTTTCCTTGAACTTTGTGAGTTGCTGTCCCCTGCCCTGAAGCGCAATGACACCCGGATGCGAGCAGCCCTGACTGTCCAGAAGCGAGTGGCCATAGCCCTCTGGAAGCTTGCAACGCCGGACAGCTACCGGTCAGTCGCGAACCACTTTGGTGTTGGCAAATCTACCGTGGGGGTTGTTGTGATGCAAGTAGCCAACGCAATCGTTGAGCTACTGCTTTCAAAGGTAGTGACCCTGGGAAACGTGGAGGTCATCATAGATGGCTTCGCCGCGATGGGATTCCCAAACTGCGGTGGGGCTATAGATGGGACTCACATCCCTATCCTGGGACCGGACCACCAGGCCAGCCAGTACATCAACCGAAAGGGCTACTTTTCAATGGTGCTGCAAGCACTGGTGGACCATAGGGGACGTTTTACCAACATCAACGTCGGATGGCCGGGCAAGGTTCATGACGCTCACGTGTTCAGGAACTCTTGTCTGTTTAGACGGCTGCAGGAAGGTATTTACTTCCCGGACCACAAAATAACTCTTGGGGATGTGGAGATGCCTACAGTGATCCTCGGGGACCCAGCCTACCCGCTAATGCCCTGGCTCATGAAGCCCTATACTGGCGCCCTGGACACTGAAAAAGAACTCTTCAACTACCGGCTGAGCAAGTGCAGAATGGTGGTGGAGTGTGCTTTTGGCCGTCTCAAGGGGAGATGGAGAAGCTTACTGACTCGCTGTGATCTCAGCGAAACCAATATCCCCATTGTTATATCAGCTTGCTGTGTGCTCCACAATCTCTGTGAGAGCAAGGGGGAGACCTTTATGGTGGGGTGGGAGGTTGAGGCAAATAGCCTGGCTTCTGATTACGCCCAGCCAGACAGCCGGGCGATTAGAAGAGCCCAGCGGGACGCGCTGTGCATCCGGGAGGCTTTGAAAGCTAGGTTCCTCAGTGAGCAGGGTAACCTGTGACTATTAACTTTGTTTAAAGAGAAGCTGAACCTGCCCCCGTTTCTTTACCCAGTTTATGTTGACTATCCTCTCCAGCTACATACCCCCTTCACCCCCTTCCCAAAAAATAAAATCTGTTCTGTTTTGTTAATGAACACCGTTGTCTTTATTTCTGTTTTCGCAGGAATGTTTTAAACCGGGGACGCAGACTGTGGCGGGGGGCGGGTTTAGTGTTCTGATGCAAATGATGCTTCTAAACTCCCGGAATGACAGGCTCCGCAGTGGTGGACTGGTTGTTTCAACGGAGCCTGCCAGCACTCCTGGGTGGGACTGCGTGTATGTGTCGGATATGTGACTTTCTGGCAGGGGGAGGAGGGTTACAGATCCCCTGCTGCGTGGCTCTGTGATCCAGGATAAGGACCGCTGCATAAGATCTGTAACTGCCCTCCCCCGCCACAAAGTCACAGAGCTACCCCACCCCCCCCACCCCACAGAACATGAAAACCACCTCCCAGACTGACCAGGGCAACTAGTGACTGCACTGTGTATGTGTCCTGATGCTGGACCTGCCCCCGCCTCTGTACCCTGCTAAAGGTGACTGTCCTGTCCAATTACCAAGCCCCTTCCCCCCCTTCAGACAGACTCTCCTCCAAAAGAAAATCATGGAAACAGTAATTAACAGAAACGAATATTTTATTATGAACCACACATGAAACGGGGGGGGGGGTGAAACTTGGACGGGGGCTTGTGTGAGGTGGGTAGGAAAGGACTTTTCAAATTTTGGGGAATGAGAGCCCAAGAGTGCTAGAGCAGTCTGCAGTGGTTGACTGAAAGTTTTAACGGCCCTTGCCCCGCCCCTCCTTCTTTGGACTTTGGGTGAGGGGGGTGTGGGACTTGGTGGCGGGGGAGGGCGGTTAGAGATAGACCGCAGCGGGGCTCTGTCCTCCTGCCTCCGGTCTTGCAGAACATCCACAAGGCGCCGGAGCGTGTCCGTTTGCTCCCTCATTAGTCCAAGCAGCGTTTGAGTCGCCTGCTGGTCTTCCTGACGCCACCTCTCCTTCCGTTCCATGATTGCTCGGTGCATTTCGGACAAGTTCTCCCTCCACTGTGTCTGCTGGGCTGCCTGGGCTCGGGAGCAGGACATTAGTTCTGAGAACATGTCCTCACGCGTCTTCTTCTTCCTCCGCCTAATCTGCGCTAGCCTCTGGGAGTGTGATGCCAGGCTGGGTTGGGAGACAGTCGCAGATGTGTCTGTGGGAATGGGAAAAAGGGAGTGAATTCCTGAGACAGATAAATGAAGTTGTGAACAAAGAACATAGTCTTTCTCTGTGAACAAGACCATGCACTGCACCTCTCACATGCGCACTCAGGACAAGGTCGAATTTTCGGACCTCGCCTTCAGTGCCTGGGGTCTTGCAGTGGCGATCTGAGAAGCGGAGCAGGACACCTCAACTTGTGTAGCAGGCAAACATGGTAAGCCGTAGACTTGTGGCTGCTTAAAACTTTAATAGTAGCACTGGCCCCCTTTCACATTGAAAGCAAAGCCAGTCTCTGCTGCCAGCAATCCGGCAAGCATGAACTCTACCCCTGTCCCACCCCCTCGCGGCTGTCCCAGGGAAAGATCCCTGTATGCTGCCCCTCTCCCGCCTCCACCGCGTGGCTGTAAAGCAGTCCCAATACTAACATTCCCCTCCCTAATTCAAAGCAGGGCATCATGAGCGACATCACCCTGATGAGGATCTCGGACAGCGAGAAGGAACGCATGCTTAGGGAAAGCATGCAAAAACCAGGGCCGTATGCCGCCATGCTTTGCCGTGCAATGATCCCTGAGTATTTGATTGTCTCCTGGCGAGGAAACGTCTCGTACCATGGAGGACCCAATAAAATCGCTCTCCCCAGGAACCTGATGACCAGGCTTGAACATTACCTCCAGGAGACCTATGTTGAGATCTCCCATGAGGATTTCGTCTCTATCCCCGGACATATAGACCGGATTTTGGTGTAGCTGCACTGGCAGGGACTAAAGAGTGGAGCGTCTTGGGCAGCAGAATCATGAAAAACCGGGCATTGTTAGATTTTTTTAAAATAGTTGGGACTAAAAATTTTATCGCCTAAGGCAAAGAAATCATGAAAAACCCATTGTTAATATTATAAATATTCCAGTTCTGTTAAAAATAAAAGTTTAGATGTTTAAATCACTTCAAGAAAAACCCATTGTTAATATTTTAAATATTCCAGTTCTGTTAAAAATAAAAGTTTAGATGTTTAAAGCACTTACTGCTTGATCCTTCCCCTGATTCTGTGTCCGGGGTAACGGATGGGGACGGTTGGTAGGGGATCTCGGTAAGGGTGATGAAGAGCTCTTGGCTGTCGGGGAAATCAGCGTTGCAAGCGCTGTTGACTGCCTCGTCCTCCTCATCTCCTTCCTCATCTTCCCCGTCCGCTAACATGTCCGACGAGGAACCGGCCGCGGACAATATCCCATCCTCAGAGTCCACGGTCACGGGTGGGGTAGTGGTGGCGGCCGCACCTAGGATGGAATGCAGTGCCTGGTAGAAACGGGATGTGTGGGGCTGGGATCCGGAGCGTCCGTTTGCCTCTTTGGTTTTTTGGTAGCCTTGTCTCAGCTCCTTGATTTTCACGCAGCACTGCGTTGCATCCCGGCTGTATCCTCTCTCTGCCATGGCTTTAGAGATCTTCTCGTAGATCTTTGCATTCCTTCTTTTGGAGCGCAGCTCTGAAAGCACGGACTCATTGCCCCACACAACGATGAGATCCAAGACTTCCCGATCAGTCCATGCTGGGGCCCTCTTTCTATTAGATTGCACGGCCATCTCTGCTGGAGAGCTCTGCATCGTTGCCAGTGCTGCTGAGCTCGCCACGATGTCCAAACAGGAAATGAGATTCAAACTGCCCAGACAGGAAAAGGAATTCAAATTTTCCCGGGGCTTTTCCTGTGTGGCTGGTCAGAGCATCCGAGCTCTGACCGCTGTCCAGAGCGTCAACAGAGTGGTGCACTGTGGGATAGCTCCCGGAGCTATTAGCGTCGATTTCCATCCACACCTAGCCTAATTCGATATGGCCATTTCGAATTTAGCGCTACTCCTCTCGTTGGGGAGGAGTACAGAAGTCGAATTTAAGAGAGCTCTATGTCGAACTAAATAGCTTCGTAGTGTGGACGGGTGCAGGGTTAATTCGATGTAACGGCGCCAAATTCGACATAAAAGCCTAGTGTAGACCAGGCCTTAGAGATTGCTTCTCTTTGTGCACCCTGAGACAGCAGCTGGGAAACTTTGGTGACAGTACCTAATTTTGACTGGGGGTGGAGGGGCGGGTCAGGGAATTCTTAATGGAGAGCTTGAACCTGTGGAATTAATTATGTGAACAAACCTGAGTCCACTTTTAGGGTATTATGCAAGATTCGCCTCCTTGTACGAGCCTCCTAACTAAATTTTACAGCCACCACCTGAATTTGCATTCCTTTAAGAGGGATTCTGAGGAGGGAAAGGAGAAGAGGAGATTTATGTTCCCACGATAGGTAATTAACATGCTTCAAAATGCTGTCAAATGAAGGGTGCACAGGTACTACGGTGACGGAATGCATGAAATACTAGTGGGTGATAATCGTGTATGTGCATGTATATGTCCACATCTATCTTTCCACGCTGACGCTAGAAAAATCTTCAAATCCATGTGTGCAGTTCACAGCTGGCTCCTATTTTTATGCAGAGCTGGATCCCGTCACCAGAACAAAACCACAACCGTCAAAGACTATTGCAAGTTTGACATCAGATCCAAATTTATGCAAGGTTCAGGTGTATTTAGATTTGGGATTTTGGTGCAGTTCACTGTAGAGGAGGATCCAGCTAAAGAGTCTAACTACAGAGCAAACTTCACCAATGTAGGGGGAAGTTTGAATGTAGGATTTTGGTTTGGGCTCACTTGTAGTAGAAACTGTTGGCTTGGTATCTCCACCCCACTACTGTTCCCTGACCCCCAGTGTTGACATTTTACAAATGTTACTTCTGGTTGTTACAGTCGGAGGCAAAATGCAACATATGGCCCTGGTCCTGCATCATTAAATTGAATGGGAGCTTTACCATTAATTTCAATGACCATGGGATCAAGCCTTATATGTGAGGAAAGGGTAAACAAACCATGGACCTAACTCTCCTCTCACTTGCACTGTTCTTATACTGGTGCAGCATAATTGACTTCAATGGAGTTATTCCTGATTTTCACTGGTTTAAGAGAGAGAGAGAGAGATCAAGGCTCATGCCTTTTCTGGTGCTTTCGGAAGAAATCTTTACCCTGTCTCTTCAGCCCAGCAGTAAAAGTTCACAGGGTTAGAAACACTTCTCACCATGAGTAAACTGTGAAATGTATGTGTCCCAAAGCCACCAGTCATATCCTGTCCCAAAGCCACACAGCAAGTAGTGTTAATTCTTTTTAGCACTCAGTTTCTACATCCTGGATTTCCAATCACTGCTTCTTGCAAAAGCAAATTACACTTTTTAGAGCTAATGATCCAAGTTTATCATACTCAGTAATACCCTTTGGATGGTAGATTATAGTCAGGCTTTAGCTTGGATCATTATGGTCATAGCAGAGAATACAATAAATGTTAATATATTAATTATAGTATAATAGAATAGCATGACACTATAATCTATTTACAGAAAAAAAGCGCCAAGAGTGATTAAAACAAGCATTCTTACATAATGCCACTAAAGGTGCTTGAACGAGTTGCATTATTGCAGTGAGACAGCAGAGACAACTTGAAATCTCCGTCATAATGTATTGGCACAGCAGCACAGGAAGGATAGTTTCAGGAACCCTATTGGTATGTGAACAAAAGCAGAAAATCCAAAGAATGTATACCTACAATTTCATAGGTTCATATCTTTATAAATGCCAAGGCCAGAAGGGACCATTGTGATCATCTTGTCTGACCTCTTTTATAACAGTCCATAGAACTTCCCCAAAATAATTCCTAGAGCACATCGCTTAGAAAAAAAAATCCTGTATTGGTTTAAAAACTGTCAGTGAGGGAGAATCCACCATGACCCCTAGTAAACTTCCAGTGGTTTATGAGTTCACACCTTCATATCCCACAGAATCCAAAGTCAAATAGTGGTTCTGATAGTAGCATTCCCACTTGAGTTTCTCAAGTAACTCTATCGCTCCATAGTCTCCTTTGTCTTCTGCCATATCTCATAATGCCATGGGAGGAAAAGAGTCCTTAGAATAGGAATTTACCAACACTCCAGTAAAAATTATGGCATAAACATAATAATTTTAATAATAATAAACAACGTTCCTTGGATGAGTATAGCTTGACAGCGTCAAACGTCAAACTAGCTTAGCTTCTATAAGGGAAAATCATGCCTCGCTAACCTATTAGAGTTCTTTGAAAAGTTTAATAAAATAGCAGCTAGCAGTGACCAAATGGATACAATTTACTTGGCTTTTCACAAAGCTTTGGACAGAAGACTATTAAGGGAAATAAATAACCACAGGTTAAGAGACTAACACTTGTTGTAGATTAAAAACTCTTTAGATGATAGAAAACAAAGAGCCATAGTAAAAGGATATTCCTCAGAACAGAAAGAAGTTAATGGGGTAATGAAGAATCCTGACCCAGGGATCAAGACTGGAACAAGGACAAACAATTTCAAGAGAGCATTGTGGAAATTTGACATCATTTATCATTTTCTGAATATAGCCTTTAGTTCATTTTATATCAATTTACTTTATCATTGCTACAGAAAGGAAATTTTTATATGACTAGTGCAAATATAATCTATATGTTTTCAGGTGCAGGGTCATCATTTTCAGTCTTATATATAAATATTTCTGAAAAAGTCACCTATCTTAAAATCCCAGTAACTTTCTCCAGGGTGAGTAGCTATCATGTAACACAAATAACAATTTGGCATTGTCATGCTTTTACAACATTCCATAATTAACAATAACCTTGCACCTTTGAAGAATTTGGATGTTTATATGGATAGCAAGAATATCCAATGTTATAATAATTTGTTAATAATCATAGAATCATAGAAATGCAGGCTTAAAAGGTTGCCCAAGAGGTCATCAAGTCCTGTTCCCTGTGCTGAAGCAGGACCAAATACAGTAGAACCTCAGAGTTATGAACTCCTAGGGAATTGTTTGTAACTCTGAAATGTTCGTAACTCTGAACAAAATGTTATGGTTGTTCTTTCAAAAGTTTACAACTAAACATTGACTTAATACATCTTTGAAACTTCACTACGCAGAAGAAAAATGCTGCTTTATTTTTTATACTTTTTTCAGTAGTTTATATTTAACACAGTACTGTACTATATTCGGGGGTTTTGTGTGTGTGTGTTTCTGCTTCTGCCTAATTGTATACTTCTCGTTCCAAATGAGGTGTGTGGTTGACTGGTCAGTTCGTAACTCTGGTGATCATAACTCTGAGGCTCTACTGTAAATCTAGACCATCCCTGGAAGGTGTTTGAGACCATCCTAGACAGTATGGGAAGGGAGATAAAAGGTCGTGTTTCAGGATTTAAAGCAATCTCTGACTCCTAAGGATTATAGGGAACGGGTTACCTCACATCTGCCTAACATTTTTTTTTTTTGCACTGTGCTTGGAAACATCTGGCACTTGCCACTGGGAGACAGGATATTGGACTACATGGTTCACGTTACTGATCCACTATGGGAGTTCCTTTGTTTCTGTGTACATAGCTTGTTGCTTAATTCTGCATGTAGGGCTTGGTGCTAGATTTGTGCCTACCCCTATGCTGGTCCACAAATTGGAAGCTATGACATAAGAAGCCCCAGGTCAGGAGCTATTAATCCAGTCACTATGCTCTGAGTGCAAGGATTGAATGAGGCTAGTGCCCATGGCAGTGCTAACCTATCAAAGGAAGCAGGAGGTGGAATTGAGTGGAGAGTTGGGAGTGTGATGGCTCTGCCTCCTGCAGCAGCCAAAGGAGATGGTCTATTATGAGGGAAATTGCACATTCTTTCAAAGGCTGTAGCCATAGGGTATATCTGCTCTGCAATTAGACACTCGTGACTGGCTTGTGCTGTTTAACTGCTGTGTAGATCTTCAGGCTTTGCCTGGAGCCCAGGCTTTAGGACCCTGTAAGGTGGCAGAGCCACAGAGCTCAGCCTGTAGCATGAGCCTGAAGGTCTCTACCATAGTTAAACAGTTCCTTAACCTGAGCCAGCTGGCACGGGCCAGCCACTGGCTTTTAACTGTAGTGTAAACATACCCATAGTGTCTCTGGCTTGCACTCCCTGCCATTCACAGAGGTAGTCTATCCGAGTCACTACAGCAAGACAGTGTCTTGTAATCTTACACATAGTTTATTTTCAGAAAGTAAGGAAGCACAGGAATTGGCTTTCATGCTGATTGTTGGCAGTTACAAGTAAATGAAGTAATTCAGCCCTAAAGAGAAAAAGAAGCACAAACTTTTGAAAATAATCAAAATGAAAGAAGCCCTTTGCACTGAACTCATTCAGGGGCATGTCTCACCCTTATCCTGTTTTGCTTTTTCAAACACACATCTAGTTGCACTTTCATATTTGCTAGGTCTCTAGATTGTCAAACATCGTTGTATAATAACCAGCTTATTATAGAAAGTGGCAAATGCCATCCTGCCAATCATTTGTCTGTCATACTAACAGGTGCACTGCCATTGTCAGTGTCAGGCTGAATGCTGGGGATCAGTTAGACAGGTGGAGTAATTTGCTCGTCTTGACGTGGCAGGAGGGGATACCTTACTCAAGGAAGAAAATGGGGCTTCACTTGCTACATTTGGTATTTGGCTGTATGACCTGAGGTTTACACTATCCAGGCAGAAAATGATGCACCGAACAGATACTGCTGTTTAGAATCATATTTCTATTACTTTCATTTATCTCGAAAATCTCTCTATTTCAGTTCCTCCTCCCCACCTCTTTTTCTTTCCCTGCCAAGCCGTTACCAGTATCCTTTTGGTATTTGCTGAATGCTAAATTCTTGAAAGGCCTGATCATTTCACATAACAAAAAAGAAAACAAATAAAAAACCAACACCACACCACTCAGGGAAAGAAACTCACTTCATTACCTATCCAAACTGAGAGGCACAACTTATCTTGTCTATATGTCTGTATATCTAATCTGTCTCTATATACTCTTATCTATCTAGGTCTTTATTTTGCATTTATCACTATTATATGATCTGGCTGAAATATTCTGAAATCAGATTTTGTATAGACAGCAGTATAGCCCTTGCATTGGACATTTAGATTACAACTTTTTTTTAATCCACTCTGTGAATCCACTTGGGGATTCATGCACCCCATTAGGAAATTAGGCTCAATCAATCTATTTTATTGTGGTTGCAGTGCTAAATCTTGAAAGGGTTTATTCAGAACGAGTGCCAACTTTTGCTGTACTATTGGGATTATGAAAGTAAATCAGCTCTGTGGTGTTAATATATACTGTTGACAATGTCATTTTAATGTTTCCTGTAGAGTTAAAAAAATTGGGGGGTTTCGTCCCCATTGGATTCTGATAATCTTGTTTCTTTAAATATATGTTATTGTGATCCTTCCATTAATGATGCATAATCTTTTTTGAGAAAAACACCATTGATGCCAGAGATAAAGGGTACAAATTTCCCAAGAAAATTTGACCTCTAAAGAAGAAAATGATAGGTTTCCAGGAGATCAGAAATTAGAACTTTTAGCAATAGGACATCATGCAGAAAAATCCTTGAGGTTACAAGGGTTTGTTCTCTCGCTCTCTCTCTCTAATGTGTGTGTGTGTATACATATATGTGTGTGTGTATTATATGAGAAGGCCTGCTTCCATGGGATAAATGGCATACGTTAAATCTTCCACTGGAAAAGTTGATTGCTCAGGGAAAAGCCACACTTTGCTTTTGGTAAGGCTCTTCTACCACAACAACTCCAAGCCATCACCTCCCTGCATAAAAGACACCAAAGACTAAGCTGTGCCAACCCACTCTTGTGAGACTTTGTGGTCTCTGCTAACCCTCATATATGTCAGTGCCACTAGGAAGGGACTGAAAAAGGCAACAGCAAAACATTTATTGAAATAATTTGAATCAGGAGACTAAACCATCTGAGGGAACAGGTTAAGAGAACCATTAAAGATGCCTGTGACTAACAGGTCATATGAGTGCAGAATGGGCCCTAGGAATGCTACTCTCTAGAGTCCTTCACTTCCAGGATGGCAGTTGAAACTCAGTTTTCATCTAGTAGGAAGATGCCTGTTTGTATCTGAACAGTGTTAGACAGTTAAGATTTTATTTCACTCAGTGATGTGTGAAAGCAGCTCTTTAGGAAAGCTGAACTGTTCTACTAGACATTGCTGCTGCATTAACGGTGCTGCATAGTAACCTGTAAAAAGTTTTGCCTTTGCCATCGGATCATTTACGCATTCATATGAGCCTCCGATGCTAACTTGTTTTTGTTTTTTTTTTTAACAGTATACACAATACAGGACTCAGGTGTATGCTAGCACTTGCCACAGTCAGCAGTGGCTGCACACAGGAACATTTTTTTTTATATTTTTTTTTGACAGAGCAGCAATGAGCAGAGATACAAAGCCCTGAGGGGGCTTCTCTTATAAAGAACAAGTTTCCTCTGCATGGGAATTTATGTGCACAAGTCTCATTAGCATTATAGAGGAAGTCAAATACTTAAATCTCCAAGCATCCAGACAAGGATATATAAACCTCTTAAAAATCTACCTGCTTTTTTGCAGTATATAAGGCAGCAAGTTTGCATGTATGGCTAAAATTGTTACAGCATGCAAACCCCAGTGGCTAACTTTAAAATGAAACCTTGTGCTCAGCTTACATACGCGGCATTTCATTTTTCAACAAATTTTCAGCCTGCCATTTAAATATTATCACTTAAATGCACAGGGGATTTCATGTCTTTTGTTGTTAACTTCAGGTGCCATACTGGCAACTGCATGTGGAAAAATAGTTTTTGTAGTTCTCAGCTTTCTGCTCTGACAATGTGTCTGAAAAGAGATGTCTCCGCTGTAGGTATTTTTGGGATGTTTGTATCACTGCCAGCTTACTTCTTCCAGTGGGAACCATTGTAGAACAAGGATTATTTTGAATAGGCATTGGCAGATTAGGTAGAGAAAAATACCCCCAAACAACCTACCCTTACAAACATGATATTGAGGAGGAGGAAATGAGATACCAAGTGAAAATGTCAGCAGTATCCAATATATGGTTTAGTAAGTTTTTTTTCCCCCATTTACTTTATGATCCTCCAAACCACTTGATGTGAATAAGGTGTCCTCTAAAAGCATATTTAGGATGTCAAATGCATACTAAGGAAATATGCATCATCACGCCCAGTTTTTGCAGTGGTATAACACTGAATTTTTATGCTGCAGTCCTCAGTAAAATTGCTGTATGCTTTCATTGCTGCTTTAGGAGGATTTGAACGGTAGTTGAAGATTGGGAATGGTATGTGCAAAAGCAAGCTACTTGGACTACAAGTACACTCCTTTACACTCAAGGAGCTCTTGGCTTCAATGGGAAAAAAGAAAGGCAAAGTATAGACCCAGGTGTTTGGAGCTCCAGGGCTTCATTTAAAGGTCTCACTCACTTCTGGTCAGTCACTAAGCACTCATTGAAGTCTACTGAAGTCTTGCAATTGATTTCAGTGGATGTTGGATCTGACCTTAATAGAAGTTGACCACTGAGTTTCCAAACCAAGGAAACCTCATATGTGAATGCTCAGAGCACACGCTTTGACAGTGTAGGGAACTGAAATCCATACTGTCTCTCATAGGACACAGTGACAGATCACTCCTCTAAGTCTATGTCCATATATATCAATCAATATAAGCAAAAAGCAAAAGTAGGTGACAGTCTATTAAAAGCTATTTAAAGATTAGAGTTAAAATTCCATTTGATTTATTTAAGATGAAAGGAAAGCTACCTCTTGGAAATTAAATCTCATTAAGTTATCTTCCTATCTCACTTCATGTAATTTAATGTCCCCTGCCCTCAATCCTTGCTGTTCTACAGATCTGAGATTCAAATAGGGTATTGCAGGTGGGTCACCCATTGAAGTCTCTTCTTTTATAAGTGTCTGGCTATTAAAAGTAAAACTATCCAAATTATTTTCTAAAGTGTAACAATATATTCATGACACAACCAAGTTGACGTTGCTGAAGAGATTGGAAGCTTACCACTGTCGCTTAATTTTTTTTTTCTAAATTGATCAAGCATGCATGATGATTTATTTTTCTATCATTGGCAAGCCTTTTTGGCCTACAATATGTGTTTGTGGTGTGCAACTGAAATATGTGTCCTATTTTGTAAGTGTGTAGATGGCTTAAACTAAATGATGAAAATCTAGTTATTCCCCCCCATAAATTCATGCAACAGTTAAACTATCAACCAGACATTTTCTCGTGCCTTGCCTTTATGATGGTTAACTTGCAAGCAAGCAGATTTAATATTAATTCCTCTCAAGTCAGCTACATCTACACTCTGACCCACAGGTGTGAACCTCCTGCTCATGTATACCTGCTTGCTCTAGTTCTCATTGAACTAGAATGAGCATAAATAGCAGCGTAGCCGCAGTAGCACAGGTAACAGCAGACCTGGCTAAATTGTACTGCATATCTACCCACTGGTTTCAGGTGGGTTTGTACTTTGCACAGCTGTGATGGGCCTCTGCTGCTGCTTGCCATGTTACTGTGGCTATGGTATTATATATACTAGTGCTAGTGTCTCTGAACTAGTGCAAGTCGGTGTACATGAGCAAGAATTACACTCTTCGCTTGTAGTGTAGACGTAGCCTTTGTTGCAGGCTCCATAGATAGAGGTTATTAAAATAGCTAAAATTCATTTCTATTTTGTCTGCAGTGTATACTCAGTGGATTGTGCTAATTTTGATGTTGAATATATCCAAATATGAAAGATAATCAGCATGGATGTTTGATCAAGTTCAGAGAAAATGTAAGGGAAATACTCCCCAAATCTTAGGTGTATTTAGGATTGGGCTTCTAGCTAGTCTGCCTTCAGATAGCTCCACTATATTACACAGAGACTAAATTAATATCTAAAGTGTTACAGTTCATTGTGGATGAGTGATAATGGGATTATTGCTTGTACGCCCAAAGCATGACATTTTAAATCACATCATTCTTAAAAAGCAGTTATAGTCAGAAAAGTGACTGCGTGAAGATGACAGTGTGAGGTTCCATATTTATTCTCTCTCAACAGCTTCCCTATCAAATTTGCTCAGTTTATGAGTCAAAAGATGATTTTTTCTAACTGCCAGCTGTGCAACTGAAGCTGTGATTTGAAAACTGACTCACACACCCTATCCACACAATAAAAGACTCTGGTATTGAAACTTATATGACAATTCTGTTGATGATGGATGAGGCAGAATAGAAGCTAGCTCAATCTTCCATCTGATTATTGTATTGGCTCTTGTTGCTAACAATTGTCAAAACTTTCTTTATCAATACAGTAAACAGATGTGACTCTACAAACAAGGAGCAAATATGGTAAAGAAAAAATGTTCTTTTTTACATCATAATTTTCATCCATAGATCCCAAAGTGCTCTTTACAGGGAGATATTGTTATTCCCATTTTACAGATAGAGAGAATGAAGCACAGAGAGCTGAAGTCAAGTTACCCAAGGTCATAAATGATTTTCATAGACTATAATTTGTCATTTTAAGGCTGAGCCAGTTCTATGGATTTACTCTCAAGAATACCAGAATATTTTTTTCCATTCATAGCAAGGTATTGGAACTGTAAATTGAAAAGACATCTCAAATGGTGACTTGCTTTTCCTGGAATAGTATTACTAAACTCATGTTATGTACAGTATGCTCCTTTCAGTGTTTCCTCTTCCTTTCTGTTTCTGCTTACCTAATCTTCTAACAAACCCCAAATATAAAAATAAATAGAAGCAAAACCAAAAGCCAATCTCTGCTCTCCCCGCTCTGATTGTATATTGTAACCTCCCATACCCTTCGTCTGTCTGTCTCTTACAGCATAATGGGTCCCTGATCTCAGCTGGTCTCTAGGTGTTACTGTATTTGATCAAGTCAAAAATCTAACATAAAACTTTATCACTCCTCACTCCACTTTCTTCCAAACATTTTACTAGACCAAAGCTTCATTGTGCAATAAATGAGTCTTTTAGCAATAGCCAACTGCTACATAGCAAGCTCCTGTCCCTTTATTATTTTGGGGGGAGAACAATGGAAATTTACTGTTACTGGCCACACGAACCGGAATTAAAGTCAAATAGGAAAATTGAAAGTGATTGTCAAGTTCATCATTTCTAATACAGTAGAGGCAAATTAGAGTTATCTGCAGCAGAAGAAGTAGCAGCAGATTGCGTTATAAATCATATCATTGACAGACAATTACATTCAAAACTTTTCAAGCATGAGGCAGTGGCAGTGTTTATCTACCAACAAACTTGATCAAGCCAGAAACCACAGTGATTTTGGGTGCATGAAATTTCTTGAGGATCTGCTTATCCTGTGCTCTGGGTGTCCCTAAGCCTCTGACTGCAAGAAGCTGGAACTGGATGACAGAGGACGGATTGCTCAATAATTGCCCTGTTCTGTTCATTCCCTCTGAGGCATGGGCCACTGTCAGAAGACAGGATACTGGGCTTGGTAAACCACTGGGCTGACTGAATATGGCTGTTCTTAGGTCCTAAAGGACTTACATTTTTTTTTTTTTTTTACTGCACCTCTTCCTATTTGCTTGTAATGCACTCCATGTTAAGAAGGGTGTCATACCGTCTGGAGTGGCTCATGATCATGAGTGTGTATCTCAGGGCAGACTGTCAGAAAACTGGGCAGATACCCCAAACTGGTGGTGTGTTCTATAATTAGATTTCACCAAGCCAGTAACAAATGTGTACTCCTGGATCACTATACCAGTCTTACCATGGAGTCACAGACACTCCAGTCTATCTTGCCACCCAAACAAATTGGAGTTTGGGATAAAAGGTCACTTACACCAAAATCACATCACATTTAGGTTGCTTATGGTCCTAAGAGACCAGTCACTTACCCCAGATCAATTGGTACTCTAGATTTACACCAAAGGCAACGCTGGTAGCCAGTTCTATAGTAAATTATCTAAAAGGTTTATTAGCTAAGAAAAGGAAATGAGCATTATTGAAAGGTTAAAGCCAGTAAAATGTATGTATAGGTGAGTCACAATCAAATGATCGAAATGATGTAATAAATTGCCAGTTTCCCAAAAGTCTTTTCAGGGTACCCAGATTGTCTCTGGGGATCTGTGCTTTGCATCTGGGACACTTCCCTGTAAGAGTCCAAACAGTCCAGAGATGAAGAATCTTTCTATGAATCCACAATTATACCTTCTTCTCACAGAAAACAAGTTGACAGGGTCACGATCCACGTGGGCTTTTCCTTTGGTGAGGGAGAGTGAGGAATGCATTTTGAGTCTTTGACTCCGATAATCACATACAATAACCACTTGCTTGAAAATTAGCACTTTTCTGTTAAAGTTTTTCATTTGCATTACACAACTGCATTTCTCGTTTGATGGGTTATTTAGTTACAGGGGAATATACAATGTAAATGTTTGCTACTACATTATAATGGGATACGGGTAACTGAAAACAATGCAAGTAACATCTGATTAGTTTTCATGATGTTTAAACACCAGATACAATCTTATACATTTAACAATCACTTTGATCTAAACGAATACACAAGTAAATTGGCCTGGCTATGCATTTGTAAGCATTTAGTGAGGCCTGAGGCTTTTGTATGAGCTGGCACCTGGTCTGCCAGCATCAGAAGGGGGATGAGCTTTGTGAACACAGCAGGAGAATAATCCTTTATTTTGGGGACTGTCTGGGTCAAGGAATAGAGAAGGAGATTTAATTAAATAGCTGCTGATCTACAGGGGTGGAGGCCAGTGGATTTAACATAGCTGGATTGGCAGAAACCTCTTGACAAAGTTTCTCCTGAAGGGTTATTGTATGAACTCTATAAAAGTGAGGACTTGATTACCACATTTAGGCACAGCCTAAGGGCATGGCTACACTTGCAGATGTAGAGCGCTTTGAGTTAAACCAGCCTTCGTAGAGCGCTGTAGGGAAAGCGCTTCAGTCTGTTCACACTGACAGCTGCAAGTGCACTGGCGTGGCCACATTAGCAGCTCTTGCAATGGCCACAGAGAGCAGTGCATTGTGATAGCTATCCCAGCATGCAAGTGGCTGCAATGTGCTTTTCAAATGTGTGTGTGGGGGTGGAGTGTGACAGGGAGTGTGTTGCGTGTACTTGGGGGTAGAGAGAGTGGGTTTTGGGGGGGGCTGAGAGCATGTCAGCATGCTGTCTTGTAAATTCAGACCTCCCTCCCCCCGCCTCTCTCTCACACACACAGCATTCCACAGTAATGGCTTGCTTTGTCTCTGGGCAGATAAGCATGCTGGCTGTCAGAACGGAGCTTTGAAAGGGCATATCCGCATTCCTGCAGTGATTCCAAAACAATGAGAAGAGTGACCACTTGACTTAAGGGGATTATGGGACGTTTCTGGAGGCTGATCAGAGCACAGTAATGCAACACCTCATTCACACTGATGCCGGGGTGTTTCAGCTGAGGCGCACCAAGCATTAATCTTCTCATGGAGGTGGATTACCAGGAGCGCTCCAGCTGCAGAGTCCAGGTGCTCTAAGTGCCTTGCCAGTGTGGACAGGTCATGAGTTAGGACGCCCGGGGCTGCTTTAATGCACTCTAACTTGCAAGTGTAGCCATGCCCTAAGAGGGGCGTTTTAGAGCCACACAACCTCAAGGGGAGAATGCTTGATGGAGTTCCTGATCATGCAGTGGCCGTCCACCCAGTGTTTCTCCCCAAAGAGGTCACAACTTTATCCCCACTGTCGCACACAATGGCTATGCCTCATCTCTGGACACCTGGAGGAGAATAGGGAGAGAACAACAACTGCATTCCTCTGAGCATAGGACTGTGATTCTTCTGGTCCTTAGGACATTCCATCCACTCCCATGTAAAGGCATGCAGAGCCTAGTCCTGTTGTATGAAATGTCTGAGTAATTGCTTAGAAGGTAGAAAAGGGTTGGACTTGACCTACCACATATTAAGCTGTGGAGGTCGTGGTCTGGCTTGTGGACTCTTCAAGGGCTAGATAGCCAGAAAGTGACTTGCTGACGCAGCTTGAGATAGGTCCGATCTATCTTCCCCCAGATCACTGGAAGTGGGGCGGTGCACTATTTAGGTCCATGATGGTGCATGAAAAGCCCTCTTTTACCAGGGCCAGAAAGAGTAACACCCACCATCCTGCCTGTAGGAGTAGTTAAATACCAGATTTTGTCATGTTCTGCTGTGGGCATTATGCTAGTTGCTCCTTTCTTGGAGGAATGGGAAGGAATTTCTCCTTCACTGCCAGATTGGCCAAGGCGAGGTGATTTTTTTTTTGCCTTCTCCACAGTGGGTTGGGGGCTTAGTTGGTGTGAACATGAAACAGGAGTTATGCTATGATGTCTCTAGTCATTATGTAACCATGGGGTGGATGTCCAGTCCGGGTACTCCATAGGGAGGTGATCAGTGATCAGATAAAAATGGATTGGGAAAGGATTTAAAGGAAGTATTCTTTAAAGGAGCAGAAACCAGGAGGTGGGAGAGATTCAGGGCTCTTATGAGTGGTACAGCAGGGAGCCAACCCCACTTCCTTTATAGCCCCCCTCATTTGAAAAGGGGGAGTGGTGGGATTACCGCAGTGGGTTGGCTGGGGACAAGGATGGTTAAAGGAGGGGGAAGGCTGACAGCAACCCCCTACCAGATATATATAAATTATTATGAAATTACCCGCACTGTACACTTTTATCTGCTGGGTACTCCCAGACATGTAGGAATAAAGTTGTGGCTTAATTAAACTACCTCCGGTGTCTCCTCTCCTTTTTCCAGCATAGCTGGACAATGGAGGCTTTCATTCTTCATGAATGTCGGTAAGGAGCATTGTCTCCAGGGAATCTATTCTGGGTCCAGTTCCCCTTAGAGCTTTGTTGAAATCATTATAAAAAATGAATGTGAAAGCATTACATTTGCAGGTAATATTGAATTAGGGGGAGTAGCTGACAGAGAAAGGTAGCTGTTTTGCAGGAGAGATTTTATAAGATTGAACTTTGAGGAGTATGAGATTTAGGGTCAGCCACTGTCTCCTGAAGGGATCCCTTTGTGCTCTGGATGTCATCAACCCTACATCACATTATATCCCTGAGCACCTGTCTCCTGTTATAAAGAATTGGGGGTGTGCCAGGGATCCAGCATAAGTTAGAACAGCCCTCTAATTTGGTCTCTAATTTGTCCCAGGAGCTGACCCATCCCAACAGATCAGAGGAGCATAAAGGTGGAATACCATTTTGTCACTTTCCCCTCATATTCCTACTCATGTGCAGTTGGCTAGTCCTGAGGATTGATCTAGGGTTGCCAATTTCTGAATCGCAAAAAAACGAACACCCCTGCCCTGCCCTGCCCCTTCTCTGAGGCCCCGCCCCTGCTCACTCAATCTCCCCTCCCACCATCACTTGCTCTCCCCCACCCTCACTCACTTTCACTGGGCTGGGGCAGGGGGTTGGGGTGTGGGAGGGGGTGAGGGCTCTGTCTGGGGGTGTGGGCTCTGGGGTGGGGCTGGAGATGAGGGGTTTGGGGTGCAGGAGAGGGCTGGGGCCAAGGGGTTCAGAGTGTGGGAGGAGGTATGGGCTCCAGCTAGGGGTGTGGGCTCTGGTGAGGGACCAGGGATGAGGAGCTTGGGGTGCAGGAGTGGGCTGGGGGCAGGATGTTGGGATATTGAGGGGTGTGCAGGGTCCCAGCGGTGTGGCCGCCAGGTCCCTGCAGCCCCATGGCACATGGCGTCCAGGGAGGCTCTGCACTCTGCCCTTGCCCACAGGTGCTGCCGCCACAGCTCCCATTGGTCGCAGTTCCTGGCCAATGGGAGCCCCGGAGCCGGCACTAGGGGCAGACACAGCGCATGGAGCCTCCCTGGCCGCCCATGTACCTAGGGGCCACAAGGACCTGGCGGCCACTTCCGGGAGACACACGGAGCCAGGGCAGGCAGGGAGCCTGCCTTAGCCCCGGGTCCCCGCTGTGCCACCAACTGGACTTTTAATGGCCTGGTCGGCGGTACTGACTGGAGTCGACGGGGCGTTCTAGTCGAAAACCAGACACCTGGCAACCCTAGATTGATCCCCTAATATGTTTAGGTTTAAAATGATGAACATGGACAGAAATAAGGTCCAAGGCAAGTATAGTTTCATGGGAATGAGTTCAAGTGGTAGAGTAGAAGGATGTATGCATAGGGTGACCAGACGTCCCGATAAAATTGGGACCGTCCCGATATCTAGATGTTTGGTTGGTTGGGACGCAATTTGTCCCGATATTTCGCGGTACTCCATTTTATCCCCCTCCACCGGTTTACTCCCCCCCCCCCCGTGTCCCGATATTTTCTTCCTCTCATCTGGTCACCCTATATGCATAATGATAGAGCCAAAAATTAAAATATCACTCAAATGTGCAGTAGTAGTAAATAAGTTTAATAGGGTCAAGTATTGTATTAAGGGACACATATTAATAGTCTGTGGATACTATAAGACTGTAGATTCTGCTATCACATTATAATGTACTGACTAAACATATGTTAATTGTAGGGCCAAATTCAAAAAGAATGTGATTGGGTCAAGTCCCTTAACTTTAAAATGTTTGCATTCACTTACACCAGGACTCAGTTTGGACGTACATTCTAGTTTTGGTTACCTTACCTGAAGGAAACTATAATTATACTGGAGCAAGAGCACAGCATAGGGCTACGAAGACCATACATGGAGTGAGAATGCAGCTCATATGAGACAGTGACAAGATCTGAATTGAGAGTGGCTAGTGTTTGTTGTAACATCCACATGAGATCTCTGGATGGACTAGAACTAGAGGCCATGAAGTTTATATGGAGCATACAAAATACAAAAAGTTAATCAAATATTTTAGAGAGAAAGTGATGAGTAGGAGACTCGGCTTCTGAGTTCCGTAGTGGGTTCAAATGATATGGCTGTGGGAAAGAAACAGACATTAGAATGTATTACAGCGGTAGTAAATTAAAAAGGAAAAGAAAAGACCAAGCTGTATTTCCCTTTGCAAGGACTTCTACAAACATTTTATTTGGTGAATCTACATTAATTTGCATTCCATAGAATTCTCTGAGTATAAATAAGTAAATAAAGAAATAATACAAAAATCCTTATTGAAAGTTGAAACTACTGATTTTCACTTGACTTCACAATGAAGCCATATGTATATCTCACATGATTTAGCCACAATGATCTAAATTGGCCCAGTCAATGGTTTGGACTCCTTAAATGGGATTTTTTTTTAAAATCTTAATGAACTTTTCAGAAGCCCTGGGATGAAATTGGTTTCTACCAATATCCAAAATTTAACATGTTTTTCAAATAGTTTAGTTTTGCTGTGAATATTTCACAGAACTCTGCCCATAAATTTACCATGGTCAGTAATCTTTATCTAATGTGTCTGCTAATGTCCTTTTCCTATTGTATCCAATACTGTAACATGTAAGGACTGGAAACTAAATTTGTTCTGCAAACTGTGAATTTGTAGAGGATTCTGTTCTACAGCCTTCGCAAAGTCTAGGAGCGTCTTCATTTGTCTGTTTGGTTTTTGTTCTAACAGCTAGGATTTGGTAGGAAGGCTTTAACAAATGGGAGAGACTGTAAAATTCATTTGCCTTTAGCTAAGGCTAATCTCTTCTAGTAGTTTGTTCCACAAATAAGCACCCCTTGATCAAGAATGCTTTATCTCATCTCTTACACACTTTGTTCTGGATATTGTTAGCTGCATTGTTCCAAAGGAGCATGACTTTCTTAATAACACAAGGAACCAAAGTTGTCTATCTGCGAGTCAAGTGATATCGTTATGTATATAAACATATATTTAAATAACCAGTATGCAAAATAATTATATATTTGAAAGTGAAGGAAAATACCTTTGAAAATATATTAAATACAGAGACAAATCTGAGTTAGAATACTTAAGATCCAATCTAGTGATATGATCTTATTGGCATAACAAAATACTTAGTGGACAAGTTTTTGTAATCTGTTATCCAGCTCCATTAATCTCTTGGTGTCAGGTTCAACAAATTTCTTTTTAATTGTGCTCATAACATTTTTAGTGTATTCATTTTGCACTTATAAAGGGGTATATACACCTGTCTGTATTGACTGAAATCAATAGGACTAATTTTGTGCTTACAGCTATGTACAGACATTTACTTTTGGCAATGGAATCTGCCTATGCAAAGCTGATTCTTTTTTATACATACCACTATGTAAAGGGCTGTTTAATATTTCCCATTAACGTCCAGGTAGGGCTTGTACAAAGCAGCTTTGTGGTATCCATCTTTAGTTTGTGTTCAAATCACAAGAGCTATCACCTGAAATCGCTTCCTTATTCAAGTATCAGAAGGGTAGCCGTGTTAGTCTGGATCTGTAAAAAGCAACAAAGAGTCCTGTGGCAACTTATAGACTAACAAATGTATTGGCGCATAAGCTTTTGTGGGTGAATACCCACTTTGTCACTTTCACCCACGAAAGCTTATGCTCCAATAGATTTGTTAGTCTATAATGTGCCATCAGGGCCAGGTCCAGGCACCAGCCGAGCAAGCTGGTGCTTGGGGCGGCAGATTGTTCGAGGAGGCATTCCGCCCAATCCTAGGGCGGCACGGCCGGTTTTTGTTTGTTTGTTTGTTGTGCTGCTCCGGCCACCCTGTAGGGGGCAGCGGCGTGGAGGACGGGCGCGCCCTGCAGCAAGCCCGGCAGGGCAGTCCGCGTCCTTCCCTCCCAGACGACCGGAGCGGTGCAGAGCCTCCCGGCAGGCGGCGCACCAGTCGGGGCCGTGTGGTAGCGCCCCGCTGAAGCCCTGGCCGCCCCCCTTCTCTCTCTCTCCCCCCTGCTCCACCTCCCCCCCGCTAGCCGGGGCACGTCTGCAGCGCAGCGCAGGGAGTCCCCCTGCACCCTGGCTCTGGCCGCGCCGCTGTTTTTTTTTTGCTTTGCCGTTCTGGCTGCCCCAGGTTTTTTTTGCTTGGGGCGGCCAAAAAGCCAGAGCCGGCCCTGTGTGCCACAGGACTCTTTGTTGCTTTTTCCTTATTCAAGGTCTGCCCTCCCAACAAATCATCAGGATTATGTTCAAAACCTAGGTATTGAAGTCATCATGTTTTTTGTTTGTTTGTTTTTAACTGATGAATGCTGCATTTGAACCTTATGATAGGACTTCATTATAACAGTATATCTGCTATCAAGCTAGAGTCCCTTGACTTCCAACTGTACTAATACCCATTATATTATCTTAGCACTCACAATTCTGGACTTCTGTGTCAAGGTTTAAAATAAGGTTAGTCTGTTTTGTAAAACAAAATACCCCTTTGCTGGGATTATCATGGGTTTCTTGGTGGATTTTTGGAGGGAGCAGTTTTTCAGTTCCTAAAATTGTTTTCTATTGGGAAGTAGTTTTTTTTTTTTTTTTTTTTAAAGCCCAATTTGGACACTAGAGTGTTGTACCAGAATAGCCCCCTGCTGTAGCAGTGCATATGATCTCATAATTGTATGTTATATAGAGAGTGGAGTTGGCACTTGTACCTTTTTTCTTTTATAAATATTATCGTGTGGGGGTGGGGAAATTATGGATTGTCAAATTGTGCTATATGTTTTAATTTTTGATAGAAAGAACAGATTGTATTTATAGGCGGTCACCTGTAGGTATGGTTATTAATGTGAGAAGTTATTTGCTGAGGTAAACCGCCTCTGTTAGACAGTGAAATTCATCACTCAATACTTGTTTAGATACATGCAAAATACACTCTAAATGTTGTCTAAATTTCAAGGGAATTAATGCTCCCGCTAAGATCTTTTCAGACTGCCTTGACATTAGGGCTGGGGATTAATGACAACTATACATTTGTTGCTTTTCTTTATATAGGTTTATTGAGTTTCATGTTCTACCTTGCATGTTCACTCCTTTCCATAATTTATCTGGAACCTGAAACATTTCTCTGGAATCCCATTTTGTTATTATTCATCTTGCTTCTACATCTCTAATCTGTGCAGTTTAAAGGACACAAGGTCTCATTCCTACCAACTACCGAATGTTAAAAAGGTCACAGTACCCAAGTGACCTGAACTGAAGTTGCAAGCCAAGCTTCTTCAAAATAGCTATCATAGAACAGAATGCGAACTGAGTTTAGTTCTCAGATATTTTGCCCTCTAGAAAATATAGTATATGCCTATATTTATGCGAGGCATATACTTAAATGGTCAGTAACTTATAAAGCACAAAAGGCAGACCTGAAGAAGAGATCTGCATAGCTCAAAATCTTGACTCTTTCACCAACAGCAGTTTTTCCAATAAAAGCTGTTGCCTCACTTATCTAGCCTCTCTAATATTTTGGGACCAACACGGCTACAACTCTGCAAGTGACATATGAAGCATAAGGTTATTCTACGGCAGGGGTTCCCAAGCATGGTTCGCAGCTTGCTCGGGCTAAGTCCCTGGCGGGCCGTGAGATGCTTTGTTTACCTGAGTGTCCACAAGTACGGCCGCTCGCAGCTCCCTGTGGCCGTGGTTCACCATTCCTGGCCAATGAGAGCTGCGGGAAGCGTTGGCCCACTAAAACAGCTGTGGATTAACAGATAAATATTAATGGTATATAACATGAGAGAAAAGCATACAGGAGTGTAGTCCAATAGTCACAATGCTGGCCTGGGACTCTGAAGACCTAGGTTCAATTCTCTATTTTCCTATAGAGTTCCTGTTGTGTCCTTGGCTGAGTCAAAAATCTAGGCACCTAATGGCATCTTTACGAGCCTAAATACCTTTAAAAATCTGGCTCGTAGTCTCTCTGTGTCTCAGTTTGCCAGCTGTAAAATGGGGATGATAACACTTTCTTACCTCATAGGGGTGTTGAGTATTAAATACATTAAACATTATGAAGTGCTCAGAAACTATGGCTATGGGGGGAAGGGGGACATACATACACTTCTAAGAAGTCATTGTGGAAGTGACATCCTGAAGTCCTTTGTCCTAATTCTACGAGCTCAGGTTGGCTTGGAAAGTGATTTGATAGAGCTGCAGAGGAAGCAATGCACTGAGTTGTTCTCTTTGGGTCTCCTGGATCATTTGGTACTATAATGGCTAACGTTTCTGGGAACTGCAATTGCATATCTCCAGTTCCATCTCTGAAGGAATGGGTAAGAGGGAACCATCTCCAGGGGTTGACAGAACCATAACCTCTTTGGAAAAGTGGCTCTGCTGGCACAAATTCTGCTCTAATGCTCACAGGAAAGGATCTGTTGTTACTAAACACTTCTCAGAAAGGAGGTTGCTACAATGTGACAGTATAAATGTTTAAATTAATAACCAATAATAAATTACTTTTGCTGACATCTGTGGTTTATAAAAGAGATGGTGAGGAAGAAAGATAGATGATCTTACTTTGATATATTTTGCTTCATGCTATATTTTGATCACACTTATAAACAATAAAACTATTGCTCCTTAACTTGCTCAATTAGCTATGTGGTATTTGTGAAAGAGACACTGAAACCAAACCCTGATTACCAGTGGATAATGCTTATCTCTTTCTTATCTCATTTTCATGCACTAGGAGATAAATCCTGTAGCCCTCAAACAGACAAAACTCCCACTGATGTCATTAAGAATTTTGTTTGAGGAAGGATCACAGGATTTTATGCCGGGATCATTTAGATTCTCTCTTATATAGGTTTATCATGCACAGTATTTACCAGTACTTGTCTTTTGTTTTCTTCTACACTGCATCATGATGCATCACCATCATAATAACAAATAGCCTGTCAACACATTTACTGGACTGCAGTCCTCTTGGGATAATCACTAAATTTTCATCAAGACTGCAATGATTAGTGTTTGATTATGATAATCAAACGACTAATTAACTATCAGATTTCAGAAAAGATTTATAAAATTAAAAAAGAATGTTTCCAGAATAGTGGGAGACTGAAATTTTAGCCACTTCCATTTTCTACAGACTGCTTAGATAATAGGAGGGAATTGAAGAAATGTAATATTTCGTGGAATAGTGGTGTTCTCTCTCTGTGTGTGAGTATGTGTGTGTGTGTGTGTGTGTATGTGTGTGTACCTATTCACACATTTTGTTTAGGCCATCATCACTGTAGTATCTGAGCACAACTCAGATTAATTAGAACAACGTGATGGGGTTTCTAGTGCACTTCATATCACAATACATAACACATTTTTGTTCCTGCCTGTTTTGCCCCACTCTATTTTGAACCTTTTGATGAATTTTCAGAGGTGTCACAATCAGACTAGACATCAGACTAGAAGCAGGAGGGGGGGTCACATCTCACAGATTTACCTCACTGCAGTACTGCATAATGGTGCTGAGATGCTGTATATATCTTTTAATAGTCAATCATCTCGAGTGTGTGCATGATGAAAGCTGTGTTGTTTTGGGGTCGCCCTCTTGGAAAAGTGTGTGTGTTCATGCACAGGGGTTGGGGGAGGAGAGGAAGACTTAATAAACTCTCATGTCGTTTGGATGCTTTAGATGCAGTTGAAGGTACCAGTTCCATAGACAGCTCCTTCTCTCTTATGGGGTTCTGTGCCACACATTTACCTTGATGTCTCACTTGTCCTTCATCCTAGTTCAGTTTATATATTTCAGAGGGAGATGGTAGCATTATGTTAATTTGTAATAGATTCCAATGTTACATTTCTCCACTTCTTTGACCATACCAAGGCCAGTTGCTAGGATGAATAGAGGGTAATGAACTCCCCTCTGAGAATGAATGAACTGCTATGGCTATATGACAGGGGTGGGCAAACTTTTTGGCCTGAGGGCCATATCTTGGTATGGAAATTGTATGGCAGGCCATGAATGCTCACACAATTGGGGGTTGGGGTGTGTGGGAGGGGGTATGGGTTCTGGAATGGGGGTGAGGGTTCCAGGGTGAGGTCAGAAATGAGGGTTTCAGGGGGCAGGAGGCGCGGGGGAGGGAGATCGGGCTGGGGCTAAGGGGTTTGGAATGCGGGAGGGGGCTCCGGGCTGGGGCAGGGGGTTGGGTTGTGTGTGGGCGGGAGGGCTCTGGCTGGGGTGCGAGCTCTGGGGTGGGGCTGGGGATGAGGGGTTTGGGGTGCAGGAGGGTGCTCCGAGCTGGGACTGAGGAGTTTGGAGAGTGGGAGGGGGATCAGGGCTGGGGCAGGGGGTTGGGTTGTGGGAGGAGGTGAAGGGTGCAGGCTCTGGATGGCACTTACCTCAAGCAGATCCTAGAAGCAGTGGCATGTCCCCGCTCCAGCTCCTACACAGAGGTGCGGACAGGCGGCTCTGCATGCTGCCCCGTCCATAGGCACCGTTCCTGCAGCTCCCGGAAGCAGCGGCAAGTCCCCTCTCTGGCTCCTACATGGAGGCATGGTGCCGGCCAGGCGGCTCTGCGCGCTGCCCCATCCGCAGGTGCTGCCCCTGCAGCTCCCTTTGGGCGCTGTTCCCGGGCCATGGGAGCTGCAGAGCTGGCGCCTGGGGCGGGGGCAGCTGCCCCCTAGCTGCCTCTATGGGCAGGAGCTGGAGGGGGGAATGCCGCTGCTTCCGGGAGCTGCACGGAGCCACGGCATGCACGGAGCAGGGCAAGCCCCTGACCCCGCTCCCCGGCGGGAGCTCAAGGGCCGGATTAAAAGGTTTGATGGGCCAGATGCGTCCTGCGGGCCATAGTTTGCCCACCCCTGCTATATGAGATTTAAAGAATAAAGTCTAAAGTAGCTGTGCAGATGTACTACATGTTTTGTGCCTAGAAACAAAACAAAACAAACAAAAAAAGGATTTCAAAGGGAAGAATTTTTAACCTGTGTGAATTTTTCACCTATTTGTCACTTAGTCCATAGCTGCTTCCTCAGAAAGCATCTCTTTCATTCAGAGATTCCTATCCAAGCTTATAAGAAGATCAGTTTTTAGTGAGTTTGAAAAGAAAGGTGGCCCACATGTACGTAGGATCTGCTTCTTAAGAGATACCAAGCTTTTATAGGGAATTAGATGGAAAGACTATCTAAGCATCATACTTTAATCTGAGTTCTTCGCTAAAGTTAGACAGTGTCTGAATCAAGATAAGGATCTTGCCTCAAAGATCACTGTAGTTTGTTTCTCTTGCAGCCTAAACATGGGAATTATTGAGCTCTTGACTATAAAAGGACTCTCAAAGCAGGCCCTGAAACCATAGAAATTCTCTGTTGCTAGAATAAAATACTGGTGGAAGCATCAAAGGCACAGTTCAACCATGTCTGCTCTTTTAAAAAGAGAAATGAGCAGGGGTCATGTGGGAGGACACTATGATAGGTAAAATTGAAGTAAGGTTTCAGTCTACCTTTGAATATACACTGGCATTAATATGATTTTTAAGAGCATGAATAAGAAACTCTACAGTCAAAGAACTGCTGCAGGAGCCTGTTTTTGGCCTTTTTAAAAATCTCCGTTACAGTTACACTTTATCTCCAAAAAAGAGGCGAAGAAAGCCCAAGGACTTGATTCTGCATTCCTTACTCACACAAAACTCTCATTGAGTTCAGTGGGAGATCTGTGTTAGTAGTAACTGTTTTCAGTTATTGCCTATATTTACTCACAGTGGAAGGTGTACCTAACAGGTAACTTTCCTAATTCTTTAGATTTCTAGGATATACAAGCTGAACCAAAGGGAAATTTTGATGCAAACAAAGATTCAATGCCAAAAATTTTCATTCAAATGACTATTTACTTCAGGTGTCCTATGGTTGGTTGGTTTGTTTGGTTGGTTTTTTTGGATGCCCAACTTGAGACTCATTAAAGGTGCCTGATTTTAAGAGGGTGGATGTTCAGCACTTTGTGAAAATCAGGCACCTTTAAAGTGTCTTAAAGTGGGAACTGAAAATCTTGGTTAACATCTTTAATTTTGGGACCGATCATTTATTCTGTTATATCTTTTTGGTGATAATGGGATTGTTAATTGACACAGTTGAACTCATCACAGAGGTTATCTTTTCTTGACCTATCAGCAGAAAAACGTGTATTTCAACTCTACCAGACCAATTTGATTCTTCCTTTAGAAGTGCATTAGCAAACATTCAGGTTGTAATAGAAGTTACTGAACATGGGAAGTAAGGATGTATTTTCTGCTGAGGCAAAAAGAATATCAACTCTATTAATAGATTCATAGATTCTAGGACTGGAAGGGACCTCGAGAGGTCATCGAGTCCAGTCCCCTGCCCGCGTGGCAGGACCAAATACTGTCTAGACCATCCCTGATAGACATTTATCTAACCTACTCTTAAATATCTCCAGAGATGGAGATTCCACAACCTCCCTAGGCAATTTATTCCAGTGTTTAACCACCCTGACAGTTAGGAACTTTTTCCTAATGTCCAACCTAGACCTCCCTTGCTGCAGTTTAAGCCCATTGCTTATTGTTCTATCCTTAGAGGCTAAGGTGAACAAGTTTTCTCCCTCCTCCTTATGACACCCTTTTAGATACCTGAAAACTGCTTTTGCGAACAGGGGCTGCTAACAGGGAGTTTCGAAAGGGGAGTGGGAAGGAGGCGAGGGTCCCTTGCCGGTTCTATCTGTTTTCCCTTTATTCCCCTTAAAACCTATAAACCAACTACATTCAAAACTTCTTGCTTAAACAACCCTTTCAGCGGACAGGGGGCTGCAGACGGGAGTTTGACAGAGGGAGGCTTACGATGGTTAGGAAGACCCGCAACACCTGTGCCAGCACTGCTTCTGTCTCCTCCACCTGCGCCTGTCGCCAGACAGAGCGCCTGAGCATGGATGCTTCTACCCAGATCCTGGTGTGGTTTTGCAGAGACTGTAACTTGCAATTTCCACTTACTGATATCCAGGTTGAGGGGACCATCCAATGTGAAAGGTGCCTGCTGGTGGAATCTCTCAGGCAGCAGGTGGGAGAGCTACAGGAGGAGGTGGCTAGGTTGAGGAGCATCCGAATCCACGAGCAATTCCTGGACAGTGTCCATGTGGAGACAGCTGAGGTAGCTGTCCCAGTACACAGGACTGCTGATACACCACTGGTGAAGGAGGAGATGGCTCAGGGTGGACACTGGCAGCTGGTTACTTCTGGCAGCAGGCAGTGCTCCACCCCTGCTCCGAACCCTCCCGCCATGGTAATAGGTAACCGTTATGCTCTTCTTGATACAGGAAAGAAGGAATCATCCCCTACAGTAAAGGAGGAGAAGCCTCGTACCCCTAAGGCTGGGAGGTCTGCTGCCACCACTGCGAATAGGAAACGTAGGGTAGTGGTGGTCGGAGACTCTCTGCTGAGGGGGACGGTATTAGTATTCTATGTCAGTGTTAGTATTCTCTCTTTCCTGTCTTTGAGAAAGATTTATATTTGTGTCCTCTAGGGGCCATATCTCAGCATTGGGATCTTTTACAGCTTCTGAGATGTCAGAATGTTGGGTGGATTAGTTTGTCACTAGGTTCTCTCAAGCAATTGCCTTACAAATTGAAAATGAAAATGATCTTTTATGTGTTTTTTTTAATTATACATTGGTATTAAATAATTGCACAGAGTTCAAAATTCCGTCTATTGCTCTATTCTTATCCCTTTCATTATTCAGTCCCCAGAATTAAAGAAACGGTTCTGAATGCATGAAATCCAAGATGACCATGTCCTTATAACCATTTGGTTATATTCTATTCAGAGAGTGTCTTTCATCTTAAAGGACTCCTGAGTCACTTTTTAAAATATACTGATAAATTATACCTTATGTTATAGCTGTATAACCCCATAAACTTCAGTGGGATTACACAGCTATAGCTGTGGAAGAATTTGGCCCTATTTATTTATCTGTCTGACTAATTATCCTCTCTTCACCTGCCATCCTATCTGCTGAAATGCAGATGCTTCTGGGGTGGATCATAACAGCTGTTATATACTCTCTCTCATCAAAACTGCACAACTATTTGGGGACAGAAAGTAAAGCTAAAACCTGAAGTCAGGGAGTAAGCACTGTAATTCCACATACCAGTAGATGTTCAGTCAGTTCTTTTTACCAGATACCAGAATTATTCTGTGGTAATTCAGCTGGTTGGAAAGTACATCCATTGAAGTACAGAGCAGGTTTAATTCCCCCTCAAGATATAAAAGCGGTTAATCCTCCAGAGTATAGAAAAGAGCTCAAAATTGCCAAGTAAGAGTCAGATATCAGCTGTACTTATAACACTTGAATTCTTTAGTAGAGGCAGTCTACTTAGCAACATGCTGAATGAATTCCTTTATCTGTTAATGAACATATCTGATGTATTATTCCTTAGTCAGACTTTGGTCCAAAATGGCATTTGTATTCAGCTGGATGTGAAGTTACAAATGCCTATATTTCCTGCATCAATTTATTTAAAACATAATGTTAAGGTGCAGTCAAAAAATCACCGTGGCCTGTAATGCAGATTCGTAGAGCCAATCCAACGTGTTCTTCTTTTTTTAATTTAAAACCTTTCAGTACATTTTTCCTTTCTATGAAATGGATTTTTGGCAAGGAAATAATAGTGTGTGTGCACGGGGGAGTAAAAGGGAGATGCAAACAAAGAAATAGAAAGTACACTTTGATATACATTTTATTTAAATGCATACCCATAGCAACTAGGTCAGAACAGGTGAATAAAAATCAAATATAACAGCACAAACCATTTAAACTTGGTCACCGTTATGTGTGCAGAACATCTAACATTTGTGGCCCAAACCAAAGGGGTTTTGCATTGCTTCTGCTTTGTGAGTAATGACTTGTAATTGCATCTGGCATGGATATATTAAGATGGAATGGTGGACAGTAATTGAATGTGAATGGTCTTTGCAGTTGGACTTCAGAAACAAACAATTGGTTCTTCTAAGAGCAAGGCTTTGTTTCCCATTTTGCCCATACACCCCCTACTTTGCAAGGTTTCCATGGCATACTTAGTGCTTTTGTTGAATTCTAGCAAGTCTAGTCTAGCTTGTATATTACAGCACATTTAGAGAGACCCTGCTGTGTAAGTTTCACACCGGGTGCTGTTGTTCAATTCTTAATTAAATTACCAAGAATTCCATTGTAATGGTACACTTTTTAATATGTTTCTTGCAAACCTTTGCTAGATTACTTGCAGCAATAACTGAAGTCATTATTTTTCTTATAACAAGTGTGATGACATAAGTAATACACACACATCTCTTTGAATCAGGGCTAATTCTAGCACCAATTGTATCATAATTTAAGGAAGTCTTTTTCTTATTTTTATTCACCTGTTAAAGGAAGAATTTTGAAAACAAACATACTTTTACTAGCAACATTTCCTTGGGTATTTTTAAGCAATATCTTCAAACTATGTCAAAGGGACTGCAGTACTGAGTATCCTGAGTACAAAATACAAAGGGAATTAAAAAAAAAAAATAAAAAAATAACATGTAATCTCTTTATCTCCTAATCCTGATTGAACATCAGCCTTTTGGAGTTGGAGAAATTGACTAGCCCTTGTCATAACCAGTACCTGTGCTGAAAATCTGCCTCTGTTCTCATCGAACTGAGAGAAAAAAATCCAATATTGTGTGTATATTTGTGATGAGATTTTTGTGTAACAGCTGTCAGTAGGCCTGATTTTAGAACTAGCCATAAGCCTAAACTTTCCCCCTCCTTTGTTTTGACCTTGACTGTAGTTCTTTGAGTTTGTGTTTCTTTGGTTGGATAGGTGTGGGGTCCCGGGGGGGGGGGGGGGGGGAAGAGGGGGGGGGGGGGGGGGGGGGGTCAGAGCAGTCAGGGGACTGGGAGCAGGGGGGCTGGATGGGTCAGGTGTTCTGAGTCGGGCAGTCAGGGGGCAGGAAATGGGAGCGTTCGGATAGGGGGTGGAGGCCAGGCTGTTTGGGGGGGCACAGCCTTCCCTACCCGGCCCTCCATACAGTTTTGCAACCCCAATGTGGCCCTCGGGCCAAAAAGTTTGCCCACCCCTGTTCTAACTTGTTACTTTGAGAAGTTGTACTTCTTCATACAAAGGGATAGCCACCTTCATCATTTAGTCCATGGTTGGGACTGTTTACCCATAGCTATGATTAGGGCCCTACAAAATACAAAATTCACAGCCATGAAAAACTCGTCACAGACCATGAAATCGGGTCTCTATCTGTGAAATCTGGTCTTTTGTGTGCTTTTACTCTATACTATACAGATTTCACGGGGGGAGACCAGTGTTTCTCAAACTGGGGATCCTGACGCAAGGTTATTTTAGGGGGGTCGCGGTATTGCCACCTTTACTTCTGCGCTGCCTTCAGAGCTGGGTGGCTGGAGAGTGGCGGGCTGTTGGTTGGGCACCCAGCTCTGAAAACGCCCCAGCAGCAGCAGCGCAGAGGTAAGGGTGGCAATACCATACCATGGGTTGGGTGGCCAAAGAGTGGCGGCTGCTGACTGAGGGCCCAGCTCTACAGGCAGCAGTGCAGATCCATATCATGCCCATGCCATCCTTACTTCTGCACTGCTGCTGGCAACGGCTCTACCTTCAGAGATGGGCTCCCAGCCAGCAGCCACCGCTCTCCAGCTCTGAAGGCTGCACCACCACCAGCAGCCGCACAGAAGTAAGGGTAGCAATACTGCAACCCCTCCCCCCCCCCTCAAAAAAAATAACCTTGTGACCCCCCACACACACAACTCCTTTTTGGGTCAGGACCCCTACAATTACAGCACAATGAAATTTCAGTTTTAAATAGCTGAAATCATGAAATTTATGATTTTAAAACTCTTATGACTGTGAAATTGACCAAAATGGACAATGAATTTGGTAGGGCCCTAGCTATGATGGTGGTGCTTTGGCACTGGACTGTGTGATGCATCTAGTGCTGTGTGTTGCGTTCCGCTTCTCACTTCATACCCAGTTGCCAGCTAGTCTTGGTGAAAGAAAGGCAAATTATAGAAGTCCTACTTGCTGGCACATAGCTTCTGCACGGTCAAGACTCTTGGAATGCCTCCTTGTGGCACCAGCTGGGAACTGACCACACCTTGTAGTTTCAGGCTAAAGGTGTGAGGGATCTCACAGCAGCATGGGACCCAGAGGTGCAGTGTGCAGGACCTCCAGTGTGTGCATATGCCCTGGTGCTCACCTACCATTCTCCAGCTATGGGTAAATAGTCCCAACCATGTATTTTATATATTGAAGGGGGAATAAGAAAGATAAACTGAGCAGGATTGTATCCTAGATGCATGCCAAATAAGTTCTTTCACTTCTTTCAGTCTTTTTTATTAAATAATAAACATTTCAAAATCATGGAAATGTTATTTTTTTAACAGTTCCTTTGAATCAGTAATGATTGGTAAATATTCTGAGGAAAACAAATAATATTCCAGGGGCCATATTGTGTAGTTTCTATGCAGTCCTACTGTCAAACATGGGAAATTCTACTACGAAATATATGACCTCTTTTGTGCTTATCGTTTCTGTGCCAACTTGTGGCACAATGCACTTCAAAATGACCGACATATTAAACCCCACTATGTGTGACAGGTCCTTAAGTGTTCTGCAGTTACCAAACACTGTGATAATATATGATGCTAAAAAGAAATCACTATGTTGCAAACCTTTCTCTTCAAACAGTTATTACACTAAAATATGTGCTGTGATTTAAGGTAATTTATGCTGTTTTTCCCCCTGTTGTTCTGTTCAGTCTGTTGTGGTATCTGGTATAGTCTTTGTCTCAGTAATTGCATGCTTAATCAAATTGGTTTGGATGTGTTCCAAGCAAATTTAACATGAACCAAACTTGACCAAGCATATATCAGCCACAGTGAAAAATGTTCTGTGCCCTTCATCAAACGTAGTAATTTCAGAATAAACAAGTAAGTTCTCAGCTTGTTTATCATTGATATTTGTTTCTGGTAACACCACAATATTTCAGAGGCTGCACAAGCATAGAAGAAGGCACAATCCCTGACTGAAAGCAGTTGTTGTCTAAGGCCTTGCTCCTACAAACACTTACATATGAGTCACTTTATTCATGTGAATAAGTTTGTCTTTGATGGCAGTGTGGAGTACTCACATGTATAAAGCTATGCACATCATAAGAATTTGCAGGATCGGTGCCTAAACTATATTTGGCTTGCCTTATTTAATTTGGTAGAAAATTCACACTTAATTTTTGCTTTGAGAACTTTACAGAACAAGGTTGTGTTATAGCCTTTTTTCCTTGTTTTTTTCTTTTTCTTCATTTTAAAGCTCTTCCTTCCCTCCTTATCAAGTGGGGGTGGGGGAAGAATGGCATAGACAGTTCACTCCACCTCCTTCAGAACTTGGATCTCAGAAGACAGGACATTTGACAGATATTGACAAAAGGGTTCACTCTAGCTTCTAGATGGAGTCAGGAAGTGCTACAGAAACATTTTTTAGGAGAGCAAAAGACTTGCTAAAGAAATAAAATACAAGGAGCTTCAGCACTGGATGTCTACAGCACTGAATAAGTAGTAAAGCTGAGGTAGTGCTAAATCAGTCCTGGTGTTGGTTGGGATTTTAATGCAGCCTGCTGCATGAAAATAAGACTCCTGCCTCCTTAATTATAGCAAACACATTTTATAATGACTCTACTGATCTTTTGCAAACAAGGCTGATTTTGTTAGGAAGGGTAGGAGGAGTAAGTGAATAATAGCACAAACTACTATTGGATTCCAGCATGGAAATAGTATTTAAAAAGCTGCTTTAACAAAAGAAGCTACTATTTGTTACTAATGCAGAATATATTTTCAATAGTCCAAAAATAATTCAGTATCTCTCTGTTTCATGACTAGAAGTATTACCAGCTTCTGTAATTTACAGGAAATTATATGCAAAAATCTCCATAGAGAACATATAGCTGTTTTAGAATTCTAGTGAGATGAGGTAATGCTATGTAGCCAGTGCAGATTGTCCCTGGCATACTGAATACAGTGTTGGGAAGGACTTTAGGCAATCATTAAAAATAGTGGCTACATATTAAAATGAAAGCAAATACTCCATGAATTGAAAGGAGACTTCTGGGGAAACAAGTGATAGATAAGTGATCCCAAAGTGATGTCTAATCGATAAAGTTACATCAACTATTTACAGCTAATTATTCAACTAATTTTGCCATTTAGTTCTCAAATTATCAGCAAAAATGCTTTGACCGTTAAGAATTTGTTAGTTCAGTATTTGAAGATTTGTACTGTTTATGGATTGTTCATTATATATTTATTTTGACTATATATTTAACTATTCATCATTCATTATTTGTGGTGTGACTAGCTACCTATTGGATATGGTGTTATTTTTCGTTCAGATTAGATGATGATGGATTTTATTTGATGGCAATTTTTTTTTTTGCAGTACCCAACTCTAGTGCTGAGCAATTAATGTTGTAGTGATATAGTCTGTATAATTGAACTTGATTTACAGAAATCATCCTACATATTAGGTACACTTTTTGTTACTGATCTGTCATGTGTACCACAAGATCTTGAAAAACACCGCAAAATATAGATCTATATATATTTGTGATGTCTTCAGATCCAATAATGTTTCCTTGTAAGAATGGTTTGGAAGCAGATGGTGACTGCTTAATCAGTTTCAAGGCTCTGACTCTAAAGAGGACAGTAGGGAGCCAAGTCCTCTTCACTTTACTCACAAAAATAAGTCCCATTGACTTATGTGAGTGCTAATCCTGTGACTAAAATGAGCAGGATTTGTGAGAGGATATTTCATTAATAAGAGCAAAAGATCATAAAAGAAAAAAAGTCCATCACTTGCAAACATCAAAATGCCAAATACAATATATGCTAAATGTCATGCATCATTGTAAGCACCCGGGGGGTAAAAGGGTTATTAGGAATAGTCAGCATGGATTTGTCAAGAACAAATCATGCCATACAAATTTAATTTCCTTCTTTGATAAGATTACTGACCTAGTGAATAGTGGGGAATCAGTAGATGTGATATACCTTGATTTCAGTAACGCTTTTGACACAGTTCCACATGACATTCTCATAAGCAAACTAGGGAAATGTGGTCTAGATGAAATTACTATAAGGTGAGTGCACAACTGGTTGAGAGACCGTACTCAAAGAGTAGTTATCAATGGTTTGCAGTCAAATTAGGAGAGCGTATCTAGTGGGGTCCCACAGGGGTCAGTCCTGGTTCCAGTGGTAGTCAATATTTTCATTAAAGACATAGATAATGGAGAGGGTAGGCTTATAAAATTTGCAGATGACACCAAGCTGGGAGGGGTTGCAAGCACTTTGGAGGACAGGTTTAAAATTCAAAATGACAGTGACAAATTAGAGAATTGGTCTGAATTCAGCAAGATGAAATTCATAAAGACAAGTGCAAAGTATTCCACTTAGAAAGGAAAAATGAAATGCACAACTACAAAATGGGGAATAATTGGTGGTAGTACTGCTGGTAGTTCTAGGTGGTAGTACTCCTGAAAAGGTTCTGCAGGCTATAGGGGACCACAAACTGAATATGAATCATCAATGTGATGCAGCTGCAAAAAAAAGACTAACATGATTCTGGGGTGTATTAACAAAATTGTTGTATGTAAGACACAGGAGGCAATTGTTCCGCTCTACTTGTGAGATCCCAGTTGGAGTACTGTGTCCAATTCTGGGCACTACAATTTAGGAAAGATGTGGGCAAATTAGAGACCAGAGGAGAGCAACAAAAATGATAGAATGTTTGGAAAATCTGACCGATGAGAAAAGGTTAAACTTTCTAACTATAAGGGTAGTTAAGCTCTGGAATAGGCTTCTAAGGGAGGTTTTGGTTTCCCCATCATTAGAAGTTTTTTAAAACAAATTGGACAAACGCCAGTCAGGGATGGTCTAGGTTTACTTGGTCCTGCCACAACACCGGGGTGGACTCGATGACTTCTTGAGGTTCCTTCCAGCTGTACATTTCTATGGGTTTTTTTTTTTTGTTTTTTTTTGGGGGGGAGAGGGACGAATAGCAGCGGGGAAGAACCTGTGTTGGATCTGACAAGTTATAAGCACTATTTCATGGCAATTAAAATATATATTTATTATGAATTTCAAGCTACATTATTACAATTTAACAAATATTTCAGAGAATGGAAATACTCTTCAAGAAAATAAGCAGTTATAAGAAGCAGACATATTCACTTGTACTATTGAGATCTCAGAATTAATTCTGTCTTCTCTCACAAGGTGGAAAAAAATTACCTTGCAAAAAGATAAGAAAGACATTATGCAATATTAGAAAATAGATGTTTATAGCAGTGTTACAGGAATTGAGTTTCCTTGGGAGAAAGCTGAAACTAGGGGCTCAAATCAGTGGTGACTGTGCAAGATAATCTCCCATTGAAGGTAGTGGCTAGTAGCCGTCTGGGACTGTTATAGAATTTGAAGCACTATTTGATGTAAATGGCTCAAAAATGTTAATCGCCTTGCGGATTAAGACCCAGGCCTTCATTTGACACCAGTACTGAACTGGGAACCAATGGAGAGTGTGAAGCAGTGGCATTGTGTATTCTTAGGGAGTTTTCTCACAAAAGAACTGGGCAGCTACATTTTTAACATTACTGGAGAACCTTTAAATTTAACCCCAGATATAGTGAATACAGTGATCTAGTCTGGGTGGTTTAAAAGCATGGAATTGTGTGACGCTATTCTCATCCATGATAAAAGGGTGTATCTTACTGGGTAACTAACGGTGGAAGTAGGTATTTCTTATCACTGTCCCTGTCACTACACTATCTAGTACAACCTGACTTTTATGATCCACAATCTGGTTCTCATAGTCGATTTAGCAAAGGAGACATTATGACTTCATCATACAATATTACAGGATTTTGTCTTTGTATTTATGCTTAAGTTTCACATATCTGCAACCATTTGCATAGACTTGCCTTGTTTGGAGCATATTACATCTTATTTTTCCTGAAATATAGCTCATCAGTGTGATAATCACCTTGCGCTATATCTAGTTGACTAGCTTGTCATGATCATTTTGTAATGTAATGCAGTGTAACACAACTTAGTAAGGGCGACAGTATTTTTCTCACTACTTTGGAATCCCTGTGCAATAGTTTCACACATGCTAAAGACAGGAGAAAGACATTCTGAGGTATATTTCTAAGGAGAAGGCATGTTTGTACTGATCACTTTCTCCTTGATCACTTGGAATGCTTTCTGTTATGTTATCGTTGCTTCATTATGTTGCCTTTTTAAATACTCTGCTTTTCTCATGACCTTTTATACATGTCATTCATTTATAAATACTGCTCATATAAAAACTGAACAACACTCAAAAATAAATTCCTTCTCTTTTTTTCATCGTTCTAAGGTACAAATGCGCTCTAAGATATGCACCTAAACAAACACACAAAAACTACTCTGAGAATGAGTTCAAAGTACTGATGTTCTCTTAACCTAGACAGCCTCAATCTCAATTATCATCTGATAAACTAGGAATCTGCTAATCGTGATAATTTATCAGCAGATATGATTTAAGAATTGCCCTTGAATCCAAGAAAAACTAGAGACCTTTGTCAACTCAATTTTATTCATGTGAAGCAACATTCTGATATCATTGCGCCACTTATTTCCTATTGAAATGAATGGGACTACTCACAGAATAAGATCATACGCACTCTGAGTGACGGTGACAAAATCTGGCCACTGGTGTTTAGGATTTCTCCAGCTATCAGGAAGCCTGGCAGAACTTCTAAGGTAGTTTGGTTTTAAAGGAAGAATTTTATGCATCTGGAATAATTGCTGCATGGAAACAAGAGGCCAATTAAAGTTGTTCGGGTAAATTTAACTCTGCATTTCCATACTTAGTAATAGTTTTTGTAAATAGATAACCTTGCTTTTAAATGTCCTGTGTGTGCATATATGTGTGTATTATACACACACACACGTAAACTGCAGCATTCTACGTACCATATTGAGTCATATTTACCACCTTTTTTTTCCAGGTTAATGATTTTTTGGGGTCTGAGATTAGCATTTTGTAGAATAATACAAGAGTTCCATCCTACAGCTTGTCAGAAACAGACACAATGGTGATGTGCTATAAGAGGGGAGCCCTCAGCAACCCCTTGCTAAAATTCCACAACCAAACTGAAGGAAGAGTTGGAATAAGTTCCCTGACTTTGTCTGGGTTCACCAGTCTAGAAGAGTTGTTGTATAATCTGCACCAGGACATGGCTTATCCTTGCAGCCGGGGTTCCCTAATCCTGTACTTGGGTGGCTACTGGCTGGATCTACATTAGTTCTCTCAAAGACTATGGGTGAGTGCAGGATTATGGGCAACTGCTTCCCTGTCTCAGACAGTTGTGGGGGAGGGGAGGGTGGTGACATGATCCTGTCCTGTGATAAGAGAATATATTTGGGGATCAGAACAATGGCTGCTGCTCTTTTAAGAAGATAGGTGATGTGATGAGGGTAGGGCAGCTTAAACACTACTATTTTTTTAGGACGGGGGGAGAGGGAACAGAATGGTTCAAACACCTCTGCTGATTTCTTAGAAGGGGAGGGTAAAGCAGGATGATCTAGAATCTCTTTTAAGTCTGTGAGTGGATGACTACATATGCGTGGCTGAATGAGTGTGTGCGTATAAATATGAGTGAGAAGATGCCCAAGTGCGTACGTGGATACCTGTGTGCAGGTGGGTTCATGCATGCATGCAAGAGGGTAAGTGTGAGTCATGCTGGTTCAGTCAAACTGTCATTCTGTACACAGAGGGGGGGAAAAAATAAGACACTGCTGGGATTAATAAAAATACTTATGAAGAATAAACAGACTTCTATGTCAAAAGGACCAGATTTTCCAAAATGGCTGTTATTAAAAGAAATAAATATTCAAAATGGAGCCTCCCTACTTATCTTTCTTCAAGTCACCACCTTTCGAAATAAACAAGTGGAATGTCCAATTGAATTTAGCATAATTTAACATTTTTTTTTCTGAACAAAGTATCAACCCCTGCAGAAAAGCATAAATTTGTTTGCCCTTCCTTCATTACGGTTAGGTAAATAAATTTCTGAGTGAGCAAACTGGGAAGGAAGAAATGCATGGATTTGGTAGGCACCTCTTTCTACCTCCCCTATGTCTTTGTAGGTACATGTACCACAGATCAGCTAAAGGAGACTATTTTCGTGGAGCCTTAGAAGCCCATCATGAACAACACGGCAATTTTATTTCTCTACTTATTTATTTTGATTAATTAAAGAACCATCTTTAAGCTCTGGCAGATTTACCATTTCAAGCCAAAAATAAAATCTTATTACATACTTGGTGAATTCAATGCACTCCGTGAAATTAATAGACTGTGTGGGACAACAACATAAAAAGCTAATAATTAACAATAGTTATCAACAATTCAGCCACCTCCCTATCCCATAAATCTGATTTATCTCCAAAGCCTGTTGAAGTCAGTCAAGGATGAGGTCAGGCCCAAAATGCCCCAGAGGAAAGGATGAGCTTTGCAGACTTTATTTTACCATTTTAAAGTAAACGGGGAGGGGGGAATAGAAATGTTGTGTGTGTTTAATTTATTTGCTTTGTTTGCTCACTCAACCCAGTTTGGATGTTCAGCAAAGAAATGGACCTTACCTTCTACTTCAGTGCACTAACTTCCTTTTTTTCTTTTGCCAGCAGAATATCAAATAGATGGCAATATCAGTGGTACAAAAATTTCAGATGTTTTTTGCCCCTGAAAACTGAGAGTAGAAACCTAAAATAATATTGTAATAAATAAAGTGGGGGATAGCTCCCTTTGATAGACACCCAGCCAGCCATTTAGCTGTAAAATCCCTCTTGGTAGCTGTTCTCTGCTTGCTTTACCTGTAAATGGTTAACAATCCCACAGGTAAAAGAAAAGGAGTGGGCACCTGACCAAAAGAGCCAATGGGAGGGCTAAAACTTTTTCTGACATTCATTTCTAATATTTGTTATTTAAACTTTCAAAAAAAAAAATCACAACCCAAAACATGGGAACACAATGTAATATCCCAGAAGTAAAAACAAGGGGCAGCCAAACTTCAATCCTGCCTTGCTATTCACAGAAGTACAAAAGAGCTGTTATCTTAACTGATGAATTGTTACAAGTTTTCTCTCCTCTTACATTCGTCTCTCTGTACAGAGAACACTGAAAATCTGATTTCTAAAGGAGACTGCCAGATCTGTAATATAATTTAAGTATTTATAATGTAGGGTTAAGGGCCTTTGTCAGGCTTAAGAGTATGCATTTCCTTACTAATTTTACTTACAACACTTGAATGCATTTGATTAAAAAATACTTTTAAAAAATTTGTTCTGCTTGTTTAAGTTTTGCAGTTCTCTTTGCTTGGAAAATGAAAAGAAACTAATTATATTTCTGAATAGCTGTCTCTGTGCATTGTTAGTGTGCCCAGCCATTGTGGTGTCTAGATACCAGTTGTTACAGACTGGACAGTTTCACTTTTGTTTATAATCACTTTCTCATCAATTTTACTGTTTGGTACTTATACATGAGCACAGTGCTTTGGTATTTAGATTGAATGCTTGCTTTTGTTAAATTGATCGATTGTTTTAAAAGCATTGTTTCCAACGGGGTGTGTTGTCTGTGGTTTATTTTATTTTATTTTTTTTTTTTTTTAAGAAAACACTTCTATTGATCTTACATTTTCTAAAAACTTATTTAACAAACTGAATTTTGAGATAAATTGGAGCTGACATTGTCACTTTAAATGTTGTCTCGCTTATCTGATAAATTACCATGATCATCACTCCTGCTATATCACCAGATTTGATTTAAGGAACTACTCTTGAAGCCCTGTCAGAAGTAAGTACCTGTAAATGAATGAGTAAACTTTACTCTCAGGAGTAATTCCACTGAAGTCAATTAGATTACTTGTGTGAGAGAGGATTATTCCTCTGATCACAGATTGCTGGATTAGGCTCTTACTTGTGAAAGGAAAAGTGGACACAATTCTCAGTTATTAAACAAAGATTAAAAACATAGGACCTAGTCTTGCAAAAAGTTACTTGTGTGTGAGGTTAAGCATGCATGTGTAAAGGTTTGCAGGACGGGGAGCAGAGATGAGAAGCTAACCAAACAGAAGAAATTGAGAAATGGAAAGTTCTCAGAAGTACTGAACGTTCACAAGTATTGAGTAAAAGTACTCAGAAGTAATCATGTGAACTCCAGAAGTGATTTAAATTCTTCAGTGGTATCTGGAGGTATGCCTTTTATCTAGCTAGGTATTCTTAGCTCTGGACCACATCACTGTCGCAACTGAGTACATCACATGAATTGGGGGGGGG
>NW_020664369.1:14370753-14435490 GCF_002925995.2 Terrapene triunguis | reverse complement strand
CCCGCGCCGCGCCGCCTCACCTCCCTCCCCCCCCCCTTACCTGCTGCCTGCTTCCCGCGAATCAAATTTTCGCGGGAAGCAGGGGAGGGGGCGGAGTTGGGGCGAGGACTTTGGGGGAGGGGGCGGAGTTTGGGCGGGGGTGTGGGCGGGGCGGGGGGCGGAGCCGGGGCCCCGTGGAGTGTCCTCTTTTGGGACACTCCACATATGGTAACCCTAGAAGTAACAGTTGACATGCTTTCAATTTTGTCAGTGTAGATGTAGTAAGTAGTGAAAGAAGAACCTAGCAACACATCTAATTAAATGTATAGTTTTGTATTAGAAAAGGGTTTTAAATCCAGAGACTTCTGTTATACACCTTGAAATAAAAGATGCAATACATAATCATGTTGCCCTCCCATCCCCACATCATGTAAATGTCCCAGACCCATCAGACACTGAATCAAATACAGCAACCAACTGTTGCCAAATTCTGGAATCTCTGCTACGATGCCTCACTGATATTAGACGTCACACGAGGCTGGATCTCAGTATGAATAGCTGTACCCTGTCACTGTTTTTGACGCATGACCTGAAGTAGTTTTACAAAGTGATCTGTGTGCAGTGTATGAATTTCTGTGATAAGACTTCTTTCCTTGTAGGAATGAAATCCCCAAATCAATGTCAGATTGAAATCTAAACTCTCAGAGTTTGGGGGATTAGTGGAAAGGGTTTTAATAAGTGTGAATTTTAGATTTTACCCTAGGAAATTTGGCAGATAGACCAAGTGTGAAATTCATGGGAGCAGATGGCTGATTAAGATATCTGAAGACATAGTACTAAGAAGGTTTAAGTCAAAATTGGGAATAACATTTTGATGGAATGAGAAAATATTCTGTGTTTCACCTGGATTTATAACACAGACTTTGCTGGCATTGAGAATTTGAGTAAACTAAGTTCTTGCCTGCACCTTTGTGAAACTGAATGATAACAACATTCCAATATCTCTCAGTAAAAAGAGCATCAAATTTAATTGCTTCTATTCAAGTAGCTATTTTTTTTTTTCTTTTTTACATTTGAACTACACACTCACGTGTGGACACACACAAAGTGGATACAGCAATACTAACATAGCCAGCAGAGTGGATCAGTAAGGTGAAAGTCATTATATATTGTACCAAAAACATTGCAGCACAGAATAAATAAAAAAGCACAACTTAGATACAATTTCTTTTTTTAAATTGTATTCACCAGGGTAATACATACACATTCTTTGCTAGCCAGAGTTGATTTTGGCAATGATTGCCTAGAATCTCTGTGGAATTAAAAGATTTTAGTTGTTACATATATCTACTGGAGTACTATAGGCATATAAAATATGCCTTTCTCTGATCACTATTGACTTATCTCATCATGCTTAACCCAGCAATTTTGGCTTTGCTAAAAAATATATTTCTTTATATAATATTTCATATTGGCATTTAAGGAGCTAACTTAAAACTATGATTGACAAATCATTCATGTGAAAATAGTGGCAAGTTATCTTAAAGGAGTTTTCTGTTTCTTGAGGTAACCGTGGAAGTATAAAATGAAAAGGGAGTAATACAATTACTAATAGAGATGGAATTTCATTAGAAGCCTTGTCATCACAGAAGCCGGGCCCTGTGGCTACTAATGTTAAACTGGAGATCTGTCTCACTTTCTTGTATATATTTTAAGAAAATAAGAAAAATCTATCATAGTTTAAAAAAAAAAAAAAAGCCTAGGCTGGAAAATGTTCCGTGTAGTCAATCTGGCTTGAAATGCAATGGATCAGTGTTTCTCAATGACCAGTCCGTGGATCGGTGCTGGTCTCATAGATCTCCCTCTCACAGTTTAGGAAGGTAGCAAGCTGGTCCCTGGTATCAAAAAGGTTGAGGAACACTTCACTAAATTAAATCCTGTGGGATTGTGCCTCTGTGAGATACCCACACCACCTCCAAGCCCAGGGCTGTAGCTAAAATACTGCAATTGAGCTCAGTGACAGTTGGAGTTCAGTTGAGTAAAACTTGTTGAAATTAGACATGGTCGTCTTCAGTGATCTAATTATTAATCTGTCTTTTTTTTTTTTAATTTCCCCTCTTGCTTTATGAAAAAGCTTCTGCAGTCTAACGTTCACCATTCTAGCTAGAATTTGGCTTTATCTAATTACAATTGTGAGTTCCTAACACTGCTCAGGGTACATAGAGGAAACTTTGTTTTAGAAAAGAGCACCAGAGATTCCACACTCAGGCAAGGATGATTTACTTATTAGAGATATGGTTTTGGCGGGAAAAGAAATTTAGTGAACAGCCTACAGTAATTACAAATCACTGAAACAAATGAAGTCTCACCAACTGTAATATTCTTACCTCTGATATTTATATTAATATCTTTATATATATATATATATGTGTGTGTGTGTGTGTGTGTAAATTTCCTCTTAGCTCTGAGATACCAGTATAGGGATTTCATGGCTAACCAGAAGCTGTAAAGCATTCAGATAACGAATGTATCTGTAGGAGGTTTGAAATTCCCTTATTCACTGAACACTGTGGTAGAGAATGAGCATCCACTTTGCTCTATATTTTTTAAACCTGTGTTCTACCATCTTTCCTTAGCCACAAAAAGAGGGTGTGCCAATTTCCTCAAATGAGGAGCCAGACATGACAGGACACTTGATGGTGTCGACATTGGTAGCAAATTTGATGGACAGCACCAAACCTTGCTGTGGCCTACCTCCCGCTAATTAGCTGTTCGAAGGAACTCTGTGCCACAGGCATAGTCTTATCAGTAAAGGACATCTTTGCCATTCACACTGACAGCTGTGATGCAGCTGTTTGTGAAGAGAATGGAGTATGTAGGGGGGTGAGGCTGAGGCGGAGGAGGATTTTGAACAAGTGACAGCTCCCGTGTCTTTGCACTGAAGCCATCCTGAGCTATAATAAATATGCAGAGTAGAGAATAGAAAAGGTGGGAATCGAAATGTATAGAATCAAAATGTAGATTAGACATAAAACAAGAGTGAGAGTGAAAGTGAGAATAAGGGAAAGAAAACATGCTGCCCCACGAATACTTTGTAAGACAACTGGCGCTGTATACTCCCATGATTAATGCAGGCCTAGGGATTTGCTTATGGATTTAACGTACAAATGTTCATGATTTTCTGTAGGTTGTGTGCATGTCCATGGATATTAATGGGGAAGCATGCCAGGAAGTCCCACATTTGAGCAAGATGTAGAGAAGCATGGCTATGAATAATTTATTGAGGTGCCTTGGATCTGATGGCTTTGGAGACAGGCTGGGAGGAGGAGTTTAAAAAAAAAAAAGAGAGAAAGAAAGGAAGGTACTTGCTTAAGAAATGTTGGGAGATTGGGTGGGGAATTAGATGGAGAGAGAGCACCCATCTGCTTGTCAGAGAGAGCTTCCTTTCTGATGCAGTAAACCAGCGTGGTTAGAGGACACTGTTTGTTTTTGTTGTTATAATTATTTATTGAGTTGTTTTTCACTTGTACAGTGTGAACTGTGTGCTAAGTGCTTTACCGACAGGTTTGAAGACAGATCCCTGGCCCAAATTGCTTACAGTTTAAATGAACAATGCAGAAATAAAGCTAGGAGCAAAAAATCAAGAGATTGAGATGGTGACATTTTGAATAATGTGTTTTTGTTAGTCCCATTTGATTTTTGTTTAGACCTTTTCTTAGGGTGGGAAAGATTATCCCCTCTGGATGGAGGGCTGGAGTACATTTGCCTTTTGGATATACAAACCTCACAATACAATGGTAGGCTGAGACAGGGAAGAACAGTACTCATGGGGGGGAAAGTTCATTAATACTTGGTCAATTTATCTGTTTCCGTATTTTTTTTCCTAACAGTTGGTGTCATTAGGGATAAATGAACCAGTAGGGTAAGGGAGGAGAGAAAAACCTAGCCCAGAACACAAACTAAAGTGTTGAAGCTTGAGGGGAACAAAATAACACTGGTTTATTCCTCAGTGCTTCCTAGAAGCAGAAATATTGACAAAGTTTCTATCCTAGACAGGGGCAGGGAGTATCAGACATTTCTGGAAAGTCTCAGTGGGTGGACTGATTTGGATAGTACCAAAAGTTGGAATGTTACTGTGAACCAAACCTTTTTATGAATAACTCTTTATTACTGATTGAATGTGGGTTTCACTGCATCCAACTTCTCTCTTCTCCATTGACACATAGTTAACATAGCTGATAGTACAGTGCAGTCAGTTGCCAAAAGTGTCCCAAAGCAGATGTTTCTACCGTTATTGCAAAGAAATCACACACACACTGTCAGAGTGTGGCTGGCCCTTGTTAAATGAAGAAGATCCAGCTCCCCTGTGCCAGAGCAGGTGCTCCCATTTCACCAGTTAAGAAGGCAGGGCAGTGCTTGGAGCTATAAAGGATCAGGGAGATCCAGTAAGAGAGTGAGATCTGGGCTGCTAGAGACAGTTGGGGGAAAAAGGCATGTGAGAGCTACTGGAGCCAGAAGGTGTTTCCTGGGGGAAGACTGAAGGCAAGGAGAGCAGTAAGAGGGGTTTTCCAGGTGGCCTCCCCAATTCAGAGAGCCAGAATTAAAGAGGTGAGAGTAGGAGGAGCAGCAGAGGGGGTTGCCTGCTGGCTCTAAGCTGGAGAGCCTTAGCTGAGGGCTGGAGAGGGCTGAAGGCACGGGAGCAGTAGAGCGGCTTGTGTGCTGATGTCTCCATACCGGAGAGTTGGATCCAGGGAACAGTTTGAGAGGGTGAGGAGGAGTGAGGGAATCTCCCTTGGTAAAGATGAGCTCCAAGCAGAGGGCTGTGGGGATTCCTGCTAGGAAGAGTGGGGTACCACTCTACTTGGAAGTGCTGGGATGGCTGTCTTGGGGCAGAAGAAGAGGACTGACAAGGAGTCTAGGTGTAGTGGAAGACACTTGAGTATGGTATGGAAGGGCTCCCAGCAGAGAGGTTGCTGCAGGTGCCTGCTGGAAAGAGCAGAGGTTTAAGAACTGCATGTGTTGGGGGTTATATGGACTGTGTTTTGGGGCTTTGTTTACAGACTATTTGCACTATGTTTGATAATAAACTGGCTCCTAGGAGGGGTAAGCAAGAGAGCCTGGTGGAGAGTGGTTGGGTTACCTGAGGGACTGAGCCGGGCACACCGCTCATGCCATGGTCTGCTGCAGGAGGGTGCGCCAGTTGGGATTGCTTTATGACACACCTTTACACACCTCCCTGATTTTAAGCTCTTGTTAGATTTTACTACCTAGCCAGCTTCTTCATCCTATTTTGTAGTGGAAAAACAACCTTCACTTGCCAAAAATTATATATATATAAAAATGTCTTTGTTTACTTATAAAAAGACGTCAGATAGGAAAGATGAAGTTATGCCCAGGGGACTCTTTCCCAATAAGAATAATGGGTATTCTTCCTCTGCTTTATAGTAGGACTCTTTCTATCATTTTTTATTTGTTCGTCTATTATATATCCTGTACTATATGTGGAGAGACATGTAATGCCTTCTGGTGACATTCTGTTTATTTTCACTCATGACTTGTGGGATAATTCCTATTATCCTACTGGAAACTGTTAGGTATTCCTCATAAATATTAGATGTGGCCACATAACCTCAGGTTTATCTTTCAGGTTTCATACAAGTCTAATGATGTCTCTGAAATTCATTTTTAGGGGAAAGCTATTTTGCTCAGTACCACAACTAGTTGAACCCATTTGTTGTAAACACTTTGTCCTTTAGATTAGCCCTTCTTTCTGAACATGAATTGTCAGAGAATTGAACCTGGTTTTTAAAAATATGTTGATGTTTTATAATTGTTTGAATAGTTTTCAGAAACTATTCATGGTCAGTGCTCCTTTGAATAGTTAGCATTTGATATCCAGTCTATATAAAGTAATAACCTAACTCAATTATTTAAATAAGACTATTTGTGTTAGTACCACCTAATAATCGCAGTGATTTAAGTGTTCACTGTCTCTCCCTAGATTTGGAGAGTGAGCATATTTCTATATCTTCCAGATGGAGAACTAAAAATGTTTTAAAGGTTTGCTTGTACTGCATTTATAGTAACATTTGTTCAGTAAACGAAGTGTGATGGTTTGTCATGCCACTAAAAGTTGATGTTCCAATATAAAGAACATCATTTTATAAGCAGATATAGCAACATTAAGATACATTCATATACTAGTTTTGTTTCTAAAGTTTTTTTTTTTTTATTATTGATCCATGGGAAAACAATATCCTTATATGCTATTCACATAGTCTTGAATTGCTAAAAGAACATCTTTCTGGACTGTTCATGCATGCATAAAATCAAATCTTTGTGCAGTCTTTGCATTAACAAGAACAAAGTGTTAAAGATTTATTGCACAGTTGTGCAAGAAAGTTATTTGATGGATACGCTTGGTATGAACTGTTTAGTTCTTGGCAGTGGTTGGTAAAACCAGAACCATAAGGAGGCATGAAAGTTAAACTGGACTTTGGTTTGGATGGACTGGGGCGGGGAAGGGGAGAGTGGAAATTGGGTAGGGAGAGACAGGGAAGAAATCCTCCACCCAGGCCTTTCTGTAAAGTGGGAAGATGGGTGACACTCAGGGGCGGCTCTGTTTTTTGCCGCCCCAAGCACGGCAGTCAGGCGGCTTTTGGTGGCATGCCTGCGGGCGGTTCGCTGGTCATGTGGATTCGGCGGCATACCTGCGGGAGGTCCACCGGTACCGCGCCATCGGCATCCCCACCGGTGAATTGCCGCCGAAGCTGCGGGACTGGCGGACCTCCCCCAGGCACGCCGCCAAAAGCCGCCTGCCTGCTGCCCTCACGGCGACCGGCAGGCCACTCCCTGCAGCTTGCCGCCCCAGGCACGCGCTTGCTGGGCTGGTGCCTGGACCCGCCCCTAGTGACACTAGTAGGTCCTCCTTGTCCTATCCCCACCACACATACCATTTTGCTCAGTGAGAGCAGAAGCCTATTGTGAACTTGAGAAAGGTAGAGATGGTCAACATTTTCCAAATGTGGAATGTTCTTCTGAAATGTAGAGGTTTTTGATCAGCTCTAGGGAGTTGTTTAACCTCTTTCACACACACCCCACAAGCCCTTCTTCTACCCTCCTTGTACATAGAGTAACCTCGATTTGCTCCTTAGGGCCTGATTCATACCCACTGCAGTGGCAGATTTCATAATGATTTCAATAAGAACAGGACTGAGACAAGAGTTTTCTATAGTGTGTGTACCTTCTCATTGCTCTGTGGGGACGCTCTGCTGAGAGAAGTAGCAATAGCTTCTCTTTGCTATTTCATTCCTGAGTCCAAACCCATGGCTCCCCTGCTCCCCTATGGGCTATTCTCCTCTAGGGGATCATGAGGCCCCTTCTTTGGTGGCGGGGAGATATGTGCACAAATTGCCTCCTGGGCCAGAGCAAAAAATGGTTGGACCTGAAGACAGATTGTGACATTCCCCAGAGTTCCATCTGGACTGTGGAACCATTGTGCCCCCTTTAACTCTTCTGCCCAGGCTGTCTCCTACACTGCTATGCTAGTGAACAGCAAACCCCTATAGGCTCTGTTCACTCAGCCATCAGTATGCAGCAGCACACCCAGCAAAGTTACATGAAGGCTCTCACAGCCACTCATGAACTGTATACAGGGAGACACCTGCAAATTTTCTTACCCCCAGCCTTGCACCTCAGGAATGTACATCTTACACTGCTCAAGACCCCCTTGATCAGAGTAAGCTCATTAATTAGTTTGTCATACCGTCAAAGGGTACGAATTTGCACCAGCCTTTGTAACCTGAGTACATTCCCCAAACTTCAATCAAAAACACACTGGCTTAGATAAAACATTAAAACAAGTTTATTAATTACCGAAAGATTTTAAGTGATCATAAGTAGTATGGGCATAGAAATTCAAAACTGGTTACAAAAGGAAATAAAAGATAAAATTGCAGTCTAATTCCTAAATTTTATCAAGCTAAGACAAGTTTGAAGTAATACAGTTTCTCTTACCCCAAAACCTACAATGGTCTGTGCTAACTGGAAACACTTTTCAGTTATGACCACCCTCCCCAGTTTAAATGTGTCTTTGTCTTCCTTCAGTGTAAGTAAAGCAGGAGACGTGGAGTGATGATGTCACTTTCCCTTATTTTATACTCTCCTCCAGATGCTGGAAAGATCCTTGCTGTGTAATGGGGGTTAAGCAGCCCCATGGTGTATGTGCTCGAGCAACTGTCTTTCATGTTAATTGTAAATCTGCTTACAGTGGTTCTCAAACTTTTGTACTGGTGACCCCTTTCACATAACTAGCCTCTGAGTGCGACCCCCCTTATAAATTAAAAACACTTTTTTATATATTTAACACCATTATAAATGCTGGATGTAAAGCGGGGTTTGGGGTGGAGGCTGACAGCTCATGAACCCCCATGTAATAACCTCATGACCCTCTGAGGGATCCTGACCCCCAGTTTGAGAACCCCTGGCTTACAACTCCCCTGCTGCTGATTGGCTGGTGATGGTCACTTAACACCTGGCTGGATATTAGGCACTTCTTTGTTGCCACTGAAGAGCTAGTCTGTGGGCATTTCCCAGACTCGCACCATGTTTCAGTAACCAACATATAGCAAAATCTCATAATGTCATATACAATGATGATACATACATTTCAACAGGACAGTAATGGTCTACAGATTATGCCTTTTCCAAAGATACCTTACAAAGCATACTTTGCACAAGACTTAACACAGTTTTGTAAAAGTGGTGACCATAATAGTGTAGACTGTCACACAGGTAGTGATGCTTTCCTGTTCTACTAGCCTTGCCAGCATTTTGAAGCCTGCAGGCTATATAGGGGCTGGGGCAGGATTGTACTTGGATGGCTAACTTGATCCATTGCTTGGGCCACCATGGCCATGGTACTATTTTTAGCATGCTACCTCAAGTAGAGCTAGCATGTATCTGCCTACCTGTGCTTGAAGCACACTCCCAGCTTCTGTGTAGACATATCCTACAAGGGAAGATGCAGGCTTCAACCTGGGTGGGTCTGAACATAGAGACCTAGAGGTTGGGCAGAGGCAGTGAAAAATCCTAGAGAGAAGATTTAGATCAGACTTTGTTTTACTGCTATTTGTTTGTTAATTGTTCATAGTGCAGGCAGTGGCGGTGTGTGTGAATTTGGAACCTATGCAGAGGTTTTCACACTCACTCATGTGCAGACACACTCTCACACATTTGAAGGTGCCGAATTCACTTGGGAAGGGGGGAAATTGGAGGGTTTTTTTTCCAGGAGTAAAACAGTAAGGTTTCTTAAGTGTTAGTGTCACTAGAGCTGTGAGATAAACTCCTTGGGGAGAAGCTTTGACACATACTCATGAGTACTCAGCATATACAACTGGGGCACCTGCTTTGCTTTTCCAGAGTGGTCTGTCTTGTTTTAAGCAAAGATCTTATATTGGAGATTTTTATGATAATCCATAACCCACTGGTGCCTGCTACAATCATGAACTATCAGGTCTCTCCTCTCTGTGAAATTAAAATAGTGCCTCTGGCTGTTGTAGATACCATCTGTTTGTTGGCATTTCTATCTGTTTATTGAGTTTGTAAGAGATGAACAGGAAGTGGTTATTCAAAGAAGCACAGTTTTTAATCTAATGTATCTGATATTCTCAGTGATACAGTTCGAATATACATAATTTTCCTGTGTAGCTAAAGAGTCCATATAGCAATGCATTTTTAGTGTCTCAGATTCTATCTCTTCTAATGAGTATTTTAAATAAATATTAAGAAGCATTGAAATGAAAGTGTTTAGGGGAGCTTTGTTTTTTGAGCTGTCTTTCCTGAAATTAAATTAATGGTTGCTGCCTCCTTGGTTAGTCTCCCCAAGCTTCATTTTTAATCATTGATGTTTAATGATGTTATCTCAACAACAATTTTAGGGCAAATTTTTCATTGCTGGGACTCAGCAGCTGACCAGAGATTAGCGAGGCAATGCACTTGGATCTCGGGTGCAGAGACCTCCTTATGAATCTTGTTAACTGGATTCACAAGAGGGTGTATTTGGTTTTTTTTTTAAATTCAATCACTTTATTGAGGGGAGCTAATTTAGCAGCACCAGTAGACATAGGCATCACAGCATCAATCAATCAACACAAATACTTTCCTACTGAGACTCCCCTGTGACCTTGAGGAGTGTGACAAATGACTTGGAGGATGGAACAGACAGATACCTTGTGATAAACTAAAAAAAATATGTTCTGCTAGTTGACGGATAAAAAATAAAAATGAAGAGTGCGGGTAGATATATGTTTGGTTTAAACAAGACTTGATAAGTTCTGTAACTACCTTGTGCGGCTTTGGCTCTGGTTGGAGGAGTTCAGTTTCTCAGTAATCAAGACTTCTTTAATAGACCTTAGTGCAGTGTTTAGTTGGTCAGTGCTATAGTACTTTATGGTTATCTGTGCTTGATTATGGTTGGAGGTTGTAGCAGTTACTGATAATGAATCTGGAGGCAACTTATCTCATCAAATACAAGCAGAGGGAAGGTAATCTGCAAGGTGAATCTCCTAGCCTGGATTTACTTGGTTTATTCTAAAAATCTACAGAATAGCAACTAAATGACAGGAAGCTTGATAATCAAAGATTAAATACATTAATAGCAGTAATCTACAGTCTTGCTAGAGATATTGTGCACAGAGGTTTTTATTTTAAAATAAAAACTTTAGTTCTTGTGAAAAGTGATGTAAAACTGCTCTCTAGCTCTTCACAGAACAGTTGTTGCATTGGTAGCAACAGTGCATGCTCTGCCACCCTCCAAGGTGGATCTGAACAGGAGAAAACTCTGCAGGAAGAGGAGCTTCAGTCCCCATACCTATTCTGTTTTGGTGCATCATTTGATGCCTATTACAATGTAGACTGCTGCCACTGTACAGAGACCACCAACTCCTATCCCATCCTTACACCTGCCAGCCCTCATCTAGTATATTTGCCCGCATCACTATATTATCTGAACACTTTCCAAATATGTAATTATAGATAACACTAATCATATATCTCATGCTTTCTTCCTTTCCAGCCTATAGTAGAAAGCTTGATGGACATATATTTTTGATTGAATGATTGCTTTTGGTGTGTGAAAGAAAGAGAAACTGAGCATGGGAAAGCCAAGTCAAATCAGATGAGTTCTTTAGCTTATTCAGAAAGCAGTGAGACCTCTGGTTATTCTTACCTCTTGTAGGAGTGAAGTTAATAGGCAGCAGGTTTAAAAGAAACAAAAGGAAGTATTTCTTTACACAACGCACAGTCCACGCAACTCTTTGCCAGAGAATGTTATGAAACCAAGACTATAACAGGGTTCCAAAAAGAAGATAGGTCCATCAATGGCTGTTAGCCCGGATGGGCAGGGATGCAAAACCATGCTCTGAAGTGGCCCTCGCCTCTGTTTGCCATAAGTTGAGAATGGACAACAGGGGATGGATCACTTGATGATTACCTGTTCTGTTCATTCCCTCTGAAACACCTGGCATTGGCCACTGTCGGAAGACAGGATACGAGGCTAGATGGACCATTGGTCTGACCTAGTATGGCCATTCTTATGTTGAATATTCAAGGCCAAGCTCCTGTAAAAATTATATTTCTTGCCTTTAATCCTCTCACTCCTGGGCAAGCATTCCATTGTTTCAGCGAGCATAGTGGTCACAGAGGAAGGAGCAATTTCTCCACTAGCTAGAGCCAATTCCATGGAGAGGTGAGAATATTAGAACAGAAAGCTTGCACAGATCTCGGTAGTCAGTGGGGAAACAGCGCAAAGAGCAAAGTATTGGGGTGATGGTCTACTACTTTTTGTACCTGAGAGTTTCAGGGTATGTGGCTTCATTCTTTATGTGAGTTAGTCAACCATCCTGATACCACACAGTCATGGGTCACTATGGCCAGACTGGGGTCACAGGGTGCCTGGCCCCAGTAAAAGAAGCAAGTCCAGATTCTCTGTGCCAGAGCAGGTGCTCCTACTTGGCTAGTTAAGAGGACAGGGAAGCACTTGGGACTATACAGGTTCAGGGAGAGACCTGGTGAGAGGGAGTCCCAGTGAGTCACAGCAAACTGGTTCAGTCAGGAAGGCCAGGTGAGAGCTGCCAGAGACTAAGGGATTGGGGAAGGTCCCAGAGGGGAGCAGAAGGTGTTCCCTGTGGGAAGGACTGAAGACAAGAAGAGCAGCAAGAGGGGTTTGCTGGCTGACTTCCTAAAGCCAGCGCCAGAGGGCTGGAAAGGGCAGGAGGAGCAGCAGAGGGAGTTGCCTGCAGGCTCTAAGATGGAGCCAAGGGCCAGAGAGGGCTGAAGACTGGGGAGCAGAGGAGGAGCTTTCTCACTGACATCTCCACTGGACCCACAAGAACTGTGAGAAGGCCAGTGAGAGTGAGGGGTGCTCCCAGTAGAAAGGCTATACATGGTTCCTACTGAGCAGAACAGAATTGCCTTCAGTTGGAAGGCCTCGGGTGGCTGTCCTGGTCTAAGACAGCAGAGGACTGAGCGGGAGTGTGGCAGGGGATGCGGGATCAGTATGTTACATGTCTTGTTTGAACTATAATGGGGGAATTCTGGACTATGGTTGTGGGACTCTTGTTATGATTTATGTGCATAGGACTGCTGTAATAAATAAACCCCACAAGGGCTATATTTATACTAGGAAAGATGTTTTGAATAATCTTGGGGGAGAGGGGGGGTCTGAAGGAGAGAAACTGAGGCAGGTGCACGTTTCATGCCACAGCCTGAGGCATGAGGGTGCTCCAGACAGGCCTGCCCTTCTTACAATATGGCATAATCCTCTGGCCAGTTGCAGATGTTTTCTTGGTACCCCACAGGGTCATTACAGATCTGAGTGACTTTCTTAGAGAAATATAGGCTGCTGCACAAACATCAGAAAGTAATAACATTTGGTCTTCATCAACATGGCTTCACTCAAACCAGTAGAAGCTAAAGGCTCAGTACCCCATTTCCAAATTGGGAGGTTGTCCTTTTCTAATGCCAGACTAGACTTGTCAATGCATGAAAAGATGTTTTGGTTCATTAAGATCCATAGCACTACTAGTTAACCAAAGGGCAAATGAAAGGAGTGGTATAGGCAATAAAATACCATCATCCCTCTACCAATATTGAAGCCGGTCAAACTCAGTGGTAGGATGCCCAGATTTACACTCCTAGTGGGCATAATCAAGTATTTGAATGTGGTGCTGAAATGGCAGTATTGCAAGTCAGAATAAAATAAATATATAAAGCATTACCTTGTGGAGTAGTTAAAATAATCTGGAGGAGTGTACGCCTGTATGGGGAGGAGGGAATGACAATCGCTACAAGGCCCTGGAAAATGATTGTTGAAAGAATTCTGCTGCAGTTCCAAAAGTCCTGTGTTAAATTTACCAACAAGGGATGTGCTATCAGAGGGCAGCAGACATGCATCAGGAAAAATTCAGGTAGCTGCTTGCAACTGGGGTTTTTAATGAGGTCAGTAACCCTGTCCTGTTGAACAATTAATTTCTGCAGCACCTTGCTGAATGTGCTTCTGCTTTTGAAAGTGTTAAATTCCTTCCCCCCTTAGATTTAGCTGTGCTTTTCATTCATGTAAGGCCAAATTGGCACTATGTAACTTTGCTGCCCACTCATTCCCTCATTTGCTATAATGAGGGCTCTCAGAGTGGGTTTGACTATGGAAAATGACAAGCAAATGGGATTATAGGATTAGATTGAGGTTAAAAAAAGATATCAAGTCAGAGCATTTAAGATTAGAATGAGCCATGAAATGAGAATCATAATTATGACAAGCTGTGTTTAATTAACAATAAATAAATAAAACTTAAAATTAAAAGCCTCAAGATTCAGCACTTTTCAGTCTGGAAGATTCTGCACAGCCCAGGCATTTGCCCTGAGGGTAGTTCATATCCCATCTGAACACGTCCTATGAAAATATTTTCAGAACTGTTTCTGTTCCATACTCCCCATCTTGCCCATGAGGTATGACGTCAATGTTCCGTCCATATTAAAGATCATAAAATGGTTGCATTTAATCTATGTATCTTGGGTACCTGTATGGCCTCCTTGCTATCTGAGTGCCTAACAATCTTTAGTGCTTCCCTGCCTCACAGGGGGGATGTACATTATTCTCACCATTTCACAGATGGGGAACTGAGGTACAGAGAGGCTGTGCGACTTGCAAAAGGTCAAGGAGGTAGAACAGGGAATTGAACCCAAGTATCCAGAGTCCCAGGCTAGCACTTCAGCCATCATACCATTCATCCCGCTGCCAAATCTGCTTATTAATGACTTTCCTCATAAAATAGCAACAAACTTCCATGGAAAGTTACCATCTGTTATCCTTAATACAAATTAAATCATAGACTTTAGGGCCTTATCAAAACAGATTTGGTTTGTCCCAAGAAAGAAGTTGTAACCATTCCTCACTAGTTTACATCATTACTAGGGACACACACTGCCTCTGAGTTAAATTTGCCTCCATAGTACAGGAAACGTATCCACTTGTTTTGTTTTGTTTAATATTGAATTCCAGAAATACTTAGGGACAAATTCTAGACAAACTTACTCCTCATGCTCTTTAACTGAACCACCATCAAATTATTACATTGTAGCTATGGCAAACTTTATTTTTCTTTAGCCCTACCTGCAAAGTTTACAAGCTGTCAAATCAGGGACTGAGAGGACTCTTACTGACTTCCTGCATGATCTTGCAAAAGTAACTAAGAGACTAATCCTGATTTTAATACTGTCAGAGCAGAAGTAGATCCAAAATTTTCTGTCTTGGACTGGCTAAATTAAAATTTACTTCACACACATTTTATGAGGCATAATTAATTGTTTGTGAAGTGCATTGAGAATCTGGGATGAAAACAGTCTATGTATGTGCCACTTTATTTCTTTAGCTATGTTGGTCCATAAGAATTTTCAGTCGTACGTGTCATATTGGATCAGTGTTCAAATTTAGGATTTATTCTTTAACAAAGATGGGATGGAAAAAATGAGCCAGTAGATCCTGCTGTGGCCTACTAACTTCGGGAAATGTTATGAAGCCTAAGGATCTCACCATTTAAGAATGGCATGCAGGATGTTACATGAAAGGGAAGATGTCGGGGGGGGGGGGAAGAGCTAAGATATTACCAAACCTCTGCATTGTTTCTGAATAAGATTATTTTTCCCCAACAAATGCTTACAAGCAATGAGGTCTATATTTAAAAAAATAAATAAATAAACACCCCCTACTGGGATCAATGCCAATAAGATGCTAAATTCAGACCTTAGATTTTTGGTTATCTTTTTCATGCCAGATGAAGAGTACGGTTTGAAAAAATTAAGTATTCTGTATAGTCTGATCTGTAAGCTCCTGAGCCCAGCCTGAAAGAGAGGAAAAAAACCTTGAACTGTAATGAAATGAATTTTATTTTGCAGGCACAGGGCCCATGCTATTTCATTTCATTACCAGGACATGCTGAGCGGGCTGGGATCAGCAAGTACTCCAGGCAATGCAAGCAGATGATAAGCATTTCATCATGGTCCTAAACATATTAAATTTTTAGCTATAAATTTTATCAACAGCATCTACGTGACATGGTAGCACTCCCTCCGCCCACTTTCCTTCTCCGTCCCCCTCCTTCTCTCCTGCTCTGCAAGCATAACTTGCATTTGACCATTCTGAAAAGAACTTATTGGCAAATTTGCTTGTCTATTAACTATCAATCAGGTTGTTACCTGCTGTGCTTAAGGAAAATGGGGAAACCAATATTACAGCATCAGTAACTGTAACAACAGAGAAATACCATTAAGCACATTCAGCTTTTTCTTTTTCTGCTTTCTAATCATCCTTCATATGGAAATTCATCTAGTTCTCCTATCCGAGCTCTTTGCCTGTTTATTATATTGGATCTTTCTTTAAGCATATAATAGATTTGATTGAGAAGGATAGTGATTTATAAGCAGTGATGATAGGCAAACATCAAAAGAAACTTCAGAATTTCTGAAGCTTTTTTTTTTTTACATACCTTTATGGACAATCTAAATAATCGTGGTATAAAAATTTGGCCTGGAAGTCCTGTTAGAACAAACTTTTTTGGGTGTTGAATATACAACTTTAACTTCATTTCTTGACTTGAGCGCAAAATGACACAACCAGAGCTGATTGAAAAATATGGACAACTCTATACATTTCTGGGGAAAAGTGTTCCTATTTTTGAGCATCTCTCCTTATGAGTTTTCATGGTCTTTTAACAAAGGTGTGGGTTTCTTTGTTTTTTTTATTTTGTTTTTTTTGGTTAATAGAAAAAAAAAAGTTTGGAAAAAAAAAATCATGGTGCAGCTATGTGGCTAGACACCATGCAAGCACCCCACTCCATGCACAAATCTGCAATCAGTGGCATTTTTACAGCTCACCTTAGGAAGACCATAGGAAAGAGCATCTCTCCTGTAGGTTTTAATGTAGAAGACATGTAAAGAATCTAATTCTCTAAGTTCTTATATGGCCCCTGCAACCACAGTGCTTCCTTCAAATAAACATAGCAATAAGGATCTCTCTCTCTCTCCCTCCTCCTTCCCTGCTGGTGAGAATGTGGCAGGGATTCCACAGCATACCTTAAAGCAGGGGTTCCCAAACTTGGTTCATGGTAAACAAAGCGTCTCATGGCCCACCAGGGGCTTACCCTGAACAAGCTGCAAACCAAGTTTAGGAACCCCTGTCTTGAAAGATGTGAAGTGAATATGAGAAGGCCTCCACCTTGACTTCAATGAACTTTGCATCTAGGCCTACATGCCTGCAAAACATTTGTCCCTGTGTAGGAAAGTTATCCAAGCACAACAAAAACAGTGTTGCCATCTTTACGTGTGCATTTTAACCTTGATTCAGCAAAGCACTTAAGCATGTGACTAGTCCCATTAACTTCAGCCTTTTTGTGAAAAATGTACTTCATATCCAGAGAGTGCAATTTTTAGTAGATTTTTAACTCAGGTAATTCTAAACCAGTCTTCACCAGAATACCTAAAGTATTTCTGCTCAGTGACGTCTAACTCCATGCCAAGCTTCAGCTTTATACTCATACACTAAGCAATCTCAGCACTAGAACAGGAAGCACACGGTAGCCACAAAACACTAAAAGTCATTTTTTAATAACAGGAAAAGGTATGGGTTTGATCTTTGTTTTGTTTTTCCCATCCACTCTCATCATACTCATTAATGGCTGAACCATTTTGCTTGGTCTTAAAAAAACCCAAGAGGAATGAAAATGGGCAGCTTTGTGGGGAAAATGGAAAATTATGCAACTTTAACTATACCTTTTGTTGCCACTTCTGCTGTAGAGCCATATTATAATACCCTTGCTCAAACTGAGTGGTGCCTTACTCCATGTATTCATTGATTTCAATGGGGCTCTTCTGGAATATGGTGCTACTCAGCATGCGTAAGAGTAGCAGAATGTGACCGATGATAAATAATGTCATTAATTCATAAACATGGACTTTCCCTCACTCTTTTTAAAATTTATTTCCCATGGAACTATAAAACCTGAAAGCTATGCCTGAATTTCCAGGAAAACCTCAGAATTAACAGGGAAAATAAATAAATCCTCATATGGAGAGGACACTACTCAGTAAAACTAATATTTGTTTAAAGATTAATTGAGGAATATTAAACATAGTTTATGTAATAAGGTTGGGATTAATATGTAGGTTAATCTTAAAATCACTCTAGTCTTGCATGACCTGCCCAGTCAACCTTATTTTACTCTGTCCTCACTTCTTGCACTTTGGCTGATTAATGTATTGGTCTAGAACTCATTTCTCCTTTTCATGATTTCTATAACTTTCTGAAAACGTGAATTGAATGTGAATTAAATTTGCTGTGTGATCTCAACATTCCTATCATACATTCCAAGCCTCCTGTTGTCATAAGTGACGATCTGCGGTGTGACCTTCAGAGGGCAATTGTATCCAGAAGCTTTTTTAGGCAGCTGTGTTTGGTGCCCCATTCTATGTCCTGATCATCAAAGGGGTCACATGCTGAAATTTTGTTTTGAAATCTCAAGAGCCCTTAGGAGTTTCATTCTTTCAGGGGATGCAGAAAATTCTTGCTTCCTCCCTTCATACAGTGCCCCACAGTTAATGAACTACCTCTTATCATAGCTTTTAAAACAAAATGCTACATAGCACTTGGGATTGCAACTAGTGCTTTATATAAACATTCTGTTTTCTTTGATTTATGCACCAGTACTTTACTAGTGCAATTCTACCCAGATTTTGTTTGACTTATTCACTGCCTCTGTGCAATGGGTTGAGAGCTTCAGAGATTTTTTTCCTGCAATAATAACTCTCAAGCCACTTTTCTATGTCCTTTATCCAGGAGCACCTTTTCAGCTTGCACATATTCCTTCTTTGTCCTTTGGTTCCAGAATTTATTTGCACTACATAGTATTTTTGTCTTGAAGTCAAGCCTGTAAATTCATTTCTAGTTTAAAGTCAACTTCCTTGTCATTACCTACTTTGCCTTCTAATTTTATATTACTAGTATCTTAGCATCATCATTTGAACACACACACTCTCTTTTTCTCTCTCTCTCTCTCCATAGTTAGAATTTGGAGCCTTAGAACAGTTTTCATGCTCTTCTTTCCTTGTTTTTTTCTTTGGGGATATAGTTTTACTGTCCTGCATGCATTTTGGTCTTGCCTTTTTTAAGATTTTTGAGCCAGCTGGCAGGTGCCACTCACTAATTTGTATGATAATGCACATAGCTCTCTGAACAATTGCACTTGATGTGGTCCTCAGGAGGTAGTATTTCCTGAAGTGATGTCACCGTGTCAGCCAAATGACAGTCTTCTGAAGATAAAGTAAAGTAGATACTGGCTTTGGCAGCAAACCAAATCACCTGCTTGCAGGCCATCAAACATCCACATGTGTTTTAAGAACTTTGTCTGAAGAACTTGTTCCGGGCACATCTAGCCATTATTCACTCTCAAAAAACTTCTGGAACAAACTGTGTTTTACCAAGGACAGGCTTTATCTAAAACAGGGGTTCTCAAACTGGGGGTCGGGACCCCTCAGGGGGTCGCAAGGTTATTACATGGAGGGGTCGCGAGTTGTCAACCTCCACCTGAAACCCCGCTTTGCCTCCAGCATTTATAATGGTGTTAAATATATTAAAATGTGTTTTTTAATGTATAAGGTGGGGTCACACTCAGAGACTTGCTATGTGAAAGGGGTCACCAGTACAAAAGTTTGAGAGCCACTGATCTAAAACAATGCCGGTGCAGCTGGATGATCAACAAGATGTGTCACAGAAACTCAATAGTCAGCTATCCTTTTCCTGAGGTCGAGAACATCACTTGACCATAATGCATCCAACATCCACTAGGTGAGAGACACAATTTCTGAAGTTCCCTTTTCTAATCTGTTCTGAGAGTCCCACCTCAGATAAGGATGCCTATACAATACTTGAGCTTGGCTCAAACACTGCCACTGTGTTAAGTAAGTGACAAAAACAGATCCATAACAGGAACTGAAGTATATAATTCTCACAGAAAAGAATGCAAGGATTTTTTTGGAAGGAGAGGTGCAGAGGGAGTGGTTGTCACTGTAACATGCTCTGTGGGGATACTCAAGGAGCTCAATTTAGTTAGTTTAACAAAGAAAAGGTCAAGGGATGACTTGATTAGTCTATAAGTACCTGCATAGGGGACAATTATTTGATGATGGGCTCTTCAATCTAGCAGAGAAAGGTACAACCTGATCCAATGGATGGAATTTTGAAGTTAGACAAATTCAAACCATCAATACATTCTAACTTTTTAACAGTGAGGGTAATTATCCATTGGAACAGGTTACCAAGGGTCATGGTAGATTCTTCATCACTGGAAAATTTTAGATAAAGATTGGATGTTTTCTTCTAAAAGTTCTGCTCTAGGAATGAATTTGGAGAAATTCTATGAACTGTGTTATGCAGGAGCTCAAAATATATGATCACAATGGTCCCTTCTGACCTTGGAATCTATAGGAATGTCATTCTAGTTACAGTAGCAAAAATGTATTGAACAGTGAGTGGAGATTTTTTTCAGTGCATTTGTCTAAGAGACAAATCCTCTGGGGCGAGTGTGAATGCTTCATCCCTGACTCACATGCTTCTGTCTTGGCTTTGATCTACATAGTTCTGGAGGAGTACAACTGTCTTTGTAGTTCATACACTGAAATGTGATCTCTAATGTAACTGGGGTCAAATCCATTAACTGTCTTGAAGTTTGGGACCAAGACTTTAAACTGGCAGTTGAAGCAGAGGGGTAGTCAATGAAGGGAATGGAACACAGGTTTGCCTAAACACGGAGGAGGTGATCAGATGCTTTCTATACCATCTGGAGCGTTTACACTTTATTTTCACATTCAGCTTCAGATCCAATGAATTGCCAATAGTTCAGTCCGGAAGTGAGAAATGCATGTGTCACTCTGGCCAGGAGGAAGGGATGAAGTTTGCTAGAAAACAGAAGGTGCTTTTAGATACTGATAGTGCCTTGTTATCAAAGCTTAGTAGTGAGTGAAATGGGATATTGAAACTTTGACAAATGAAGACCTCGGTTCAAGGAGAGGACACATGCCCATTATAATTCTTCAGTGTGCTTTTTCCTTTCAACAAGCATCACTCTGGTCTCAAAAAGTCATTGTTTTGTGTTGGTGATAATGCAACAGCAAGCTGCTTACCTCTTCTTCAGCCCATAGGTGGGGTGAGGTAAGGGGAGATAAATGCTTTCTGTTCCAGCAAGGGAGGAAGAGTTGTCCACACCTCCCCTGTTCTGGCCCATATCTGCTTGTTCAGGAGGGTAGAGCTAATCAGAGAACCAAAGAGGAGACCAATCACGCTGCCTGATGCAAAGCTGAGCTGTAATTGGTCAAAAGTGCAGTGGTGCCCTTGACATTGTCTAGGTTCCTCCAGTTAGTGAGGGGTTGGAGTGGAAGCTGTGTGTGTCAGTTTGGGACGAAGGGAACACCACAAAGAAGTTCAGCTTCATATGCTTAAATAAGCTGAACTCCAATGTTGGAGCAGCTACATTTTTAGTAGATATGCATATTGAAAGTAAAACATTGACTCTCAATCTCCATGCCTGGTTGCTGCTACTGTTGGATCCTGTAGTTATCTGCTGCTTCCAATATCAACATCACTGTCTTCTTCACTGGTGCTGAGTAGCTGTAATTCCCCACCCCCGGGCATTGCCTTGTTTTCTTTCTTTCTTTTTCTTCCTTCCCCAAAACAAAAACCCATTGACTGTGCGTGTATGTATGTCCATTCTAGTGTACTGTTTTTTTCCACAGTACTAATCACGGCTTGTATTTGTTGAGCCTATAGGTGCATCCATAACACTTTATTAGTGATCTCATCTCTCCATTCTTCTGGAATTGTAACAGCTGAAAGTCAGTAAATAGAAAGAGGGTCCACACTTTTGACATCACAGACTTTTTTTTTTTTTTTTTAATTCTGATTCCGACCTATTTCTGACTAGGCAGATGAAATCTTAGGTAGTATTATGGTATTATGGCTGGGACTCAGGAGATCTGAAACTGATTCTTGGATGTGTAATGGAAGTCCTGCGTGACGTTGGGAAAATCATTTAGTCTCACTGTCTCAGCTCCCCATCTGCAAATGGGAGATTCTGCCTTTCTCCAGTCTTTGTCTGTGTTATCAATCTATTTACACTGAATTCTCTGAGGCAAGGGCTATCCCTTATTATGTGTTCTACACTGCATAGCGCAATGGGACTTTTAAGTACTACTGAAATACAAATAATTAACAATAATAATGCTTTCCTTTCCCAAATATTGTGTACTCTTTCACCAAATCAAACTTGAAGGTGTTGTTTACTTAAAATAGTCCTGTAGATTTTAGTGTGATAATCATGCCCCCTCTCTCCTCCTTCAACACACATGATGTCCAGCTGCTTGGTCTATAATGTCTAGTTCCAGTTTCATTTCCATTATTCTCTAAAGTGGTATCCAGTCTTGGTTAGTCTGAATCAGTTTGCAATGTACTTTGCCCATTACTATTAATAATTTTCTGGTACACGTGTTTAAAAATTGGGTTACATCTTCCACTTCTCAGATATCAAAGCATATGACAACACACTTTCAAAAATTGGCCTCTGTTTCTGAGTAATTCAATTTCTGGATAACTAACTTGAAGCACTTTAAAGTTTCCCAAGTTGGTCACTCAAAAATAGCCTTTTCACTTTTGAAAACATTTCCCTAAACACACAAATTGCAAAGCTTTGCATTAGCAAATTGTAGGTTTCATTAATAGGGGCATTGCCTAACTATGGTGTCGTCTCACTTTAGAGACCCTGACCTTTTCCTAAGACTCATTCTTTACCCTTTTATGGAAATGTGTGAATTCTATAAAGTATGAAATTCTTCCTCTTCAGTGCCTCAAAAATCTAGTGTCTGATATAAGACAATGTCTCAGGATATGTCTACAGTAGAAATGTTAGTCAATCTATAAGGTCTAATTACAGCCACCTCAGTAATTAATTGTGGAGATGCATGTTCACACTATCCACCTTGGGTAAGTGGTGCATGTCCTCACCAGGAGTGAGCAGTGTGGGGAGCTGAGAGCGGGAGTGTGGGGAGCTGAGAGCCTGGTCTCTCAGCTCCACTAGCAGCTCTCTGCTGGTAGCCAGGCTGCCCCCCAGGGTCCCGGGCTCCGGGCAGGCTGCCCATCCCCCTGCTTCCCATTCCCCACTGGGAGTCGAGGAGGGGAAGCCACCCGGGGCTTCTCGCCCCTGGGAAGTGGGGTCCAGCTGCTCTGGCTTCTCCCCCTCCCCTCCCCCATCAAGAGAGGGGCAGCTGTGTCAGTTTCACAGCTCCCAGCAGGGAGCAGGGTTCAGCTGCCCAAGCTTCTCCCTGGGGCTCCCAGCAGCCTAGCTCTCCAGTGGAGGGGGAAGCAGGCTTTATTTTGAATTTCAGGGTCCTGACACTCCACGCAGTGCCTACACAGAACACAGTATTTACACAGACGCTGCGTCACTCTAGCTTCCTTATGTCAACCTAACTGTGCAGTGTAGACCAGACTTCACCCTTCTCGTTCGTGAAGACAGATGCACAGTAATTGTGTGTGGGTATAGGTGGTATGTACTTTTCATATTCTCACTAGCTCATGTTATAACTCTAATCTATCGTGAAAAAAGCTGAACAGGTTCTGCTCCATGGCACTGGGCTTGATTTGCTGTAGGTTGCTGTTATAATTATTGAATGTTGTTGTAATGATTCTTTGTTTATTGCTGACAAACTCTCATCCAGCAATTTATCTTTCATAAAACTACAAGGTTGCAAGTACAGTATATGATACAGACACCTCATGCAAAAAACAGACCTCTGGTGACTGAAAACAATATGACAGGGACTGAACATTAAAGAGTAGGATAAATTGACTATGGAAATAGGAAATCAATATGCAAGTGTACAGCAAAAGCATAGACAAAAGCTGCTAGTAGTGCAGAATACTAGGGAAAGTGTTAGCACTGAAAAATCATCATCATTTTTCAATATATGAAATATAAGGTCTTCTTGCCAAAAATGGGAGTGTTTCCCTTCTGGCAGACACTTTGACGTTTAGAATTTGTTTCAGTATTGCTGGCATATTCCCAGAGAGTGGAAACTGATACATTATTGTAATAGGAGAAAAAAATGTTCAAACCACCCACTTCCCTATGCGGAGGCTTTACATTTGTGGTTTTGTGTGCAATTAATCAAAGCCCAAATGCATTTGTATCCTCTGAACAGTTGGGGAACACTTCCATAATTTCACACCGGAGCAGAGACAACTGATACAGGATGCCAATGGAAAATTGTTCTGGGAATGATATTTTTATCTGCTAATACTGTTCATATGGGTTTTGTAACTAGAGTTTTCGATGATGGATTGTGACTTTTCAGTTGTTTGCAAGTCATGGGCTTGACATTTGTTCCCTGCACTATCAACATTCTTATTCAGTTTGAAAATCCCAGCATTTTATTTAAAAGCAATATTACGTCTTGTAGCCACTCCGGTTGGTGGTGTTCTAGAAAGGTGGTTAGGATCGGAGAAATAATTTGTTCATTTTACTGCAACATAAAAGCTCGATACAGATGTCTACAAATGTTTTTGAATTAGCAACCAATGGGGTCGAAATGTAAATTAACACAAAACCCTTCTGAACCCTCAGCTACAAAGCATTCCCTTAATATAAATTCACTGACTCAAAAGACTGAATATCTGAGGGCTTAGTAACATCTAAAAATGGTGTCAGTCCCCCTAGAACAGCCTTAGAGAATAAAATCTCCTTTGAGGCATGTCATTATATATGGCAGAGATTACTGGATCTGCTTCAGCAAGACGAGATCAAAACACAAAAATTTGCCATTTTATTCAGCAATGGCTGTAAGATCAGGCTTCTACTGCTCATCAAGTGATGGGCTTTAATTTAGCTCTAATCTTGCAAATGAAATCTCTGCAAGAATTTGGGGACCTTAGAGCTGCACTGCAACAAGACCTCTTTCTTCGGCTGTGCATGAGACTGGATTTAGAAACAAAATGAGAGCTAGAGTCACAAAGATGCTGCCTTATCCAGAGGTGAAAGTGATTTCAGAATGCCAAGTTTATGCATTTCTGGAGCCCTGTAAGGCACTCACTCACCTGTAGGGCTTTTAAATAACAAGTTTAACTTGACAGGATGATGATGTTGCGTTGTCTTCTCACTCCTACAACCTACCTTTCGAGGCAACTTAGTCTGAGAGCTGTGTATCACGTTTGTATGGGTGAGGCTGGTTTTGTTTGTTTTAGTTGAGTGGGGAAAGATCCAGGTAGTGTTTGGTCTTCCCCAAAAAATAAATATATATATAATCTGAAGTCATTTTTTTTGTTTTGGTGTTTCAGATGCAGTTACTACTTTATCTTAGTTTTATTTATTTTAGTATTTATTTGTGTACTTGTTTCTAGGAGTATATTCAGCGGTTGCTTGATGACATGACATTAAGGAGATTCCCAGTTTATTGGCATTATATTTATAGACAATATAATAGATGAAACTGAGTAGAGAAAAATGACTGACTGAAAATGAGACTGGGGCAAAGGTAGATTGTGTATCTAGCCAGGTACCTCTATGGCTCCAAGTATTGTAATGTCTGAGCACTTCCCAACCATTTTAAAATAGAAATAGCAATAAAATACCTTTTCTTTCTTCCTTCCCAGCCTGTCAGAAAAACAGGTAGATTAGTTTATAAGGTTTGTTTGGGTTTGTGTGAGCAGGTGAGTGTGTGTGTGTGTGTGTGTGTGTGTGTGTGTGAAGGAACCTGTGAAAGGAAAGCTAAGTCAAGTTTTGCATGTAGTTGTGAAACTAATGAGGTCTGGGGTCATTCTTAACTCTTGTTGGCTTCAGTTAAACCTAGATGTTCCAGAAGATCGTAGTGGGAGAGAGGATTTCTCGAGTAGTTTAATGTGATGAATATAGAGGCAGAAACCTTCAGATGAACTGTGTATTAAACAGAGCACCTGTGCAGAGAGCAGAGCATATGGGTGATGAGCTTGCAGTGATCTATGCTGCAAAGTAGATGGGCTGTTTCATTTTGTACCAATAGGAGTTTTTTAGGATTGTTCCTGCATATAAGGATGAGCCGAGTAATCAAGTACATAAGTCACAAATGTGCAGCTCACCATAGCCAGATCATGATCTAATAGGATGAAGTGCAATCATGGATGGACGTTGTGCAGGTTTAAGGCTGAGGACAAAAAACAGGAGATATTACAGTGCAGGCAAATTCTTTGAAGCATTTTGTTTATCCTACCGCATAAGGGAAATGCCATCTTCTTTGCCTCAGTTCAGCTATAGCCAACCTCTATTCCTCTGCATGCTCATTTGCAAAGGAGATGATCATGTAACTTGTATTAGTTTGTGAAAGAAATAATCCAGAAGAGTAAGTAAGTAAGGGCTAGGTCAGTTTCAACCAATAGGTAAAAAAAAAAAAATTGAAAAGGGGAATCATTAAAACTGTGACAAATTTGTTCTAAGGTTTGAGGTTGTAACGAAACCTGACCCAAGCAAATTTGCATTGTGAGCATTTTGCAGTTGTAACACAAGTGTAGATGTGTGAGCCTGTTTGCCTCCACAGAGGATAAATAAGAGCATGCAACTTACAGTTCATTTAGTTACTCCTTTCACTCTAATGTGAGGGGCATGTGCTTTTGGTGCAGAGGGTTGAGATTCTGTCCTCAGTGATGATCTGTGGTTACAAAATGACAACCAAAATGTGTCTTGGGGCCCTGATCCTGCAATTCAGTACATATTGGGTCACCACTGCATCCGCCTGGAGCCTCACTGAACTCACTGAGGCTCAATGAGAGTATGGCAAATTGCCGGATCAGGGCCTTAAACTCTTGTAGACCTCAAATACTTCACATAAGCCTTGTCTACTGTGGGGCAAATGCAATATATTGACTAAGCGTATGCAATCATGCCTCTCTAAGGTGGGTGGATTGCAAAGAGGATAAAAATCTGTTAGTAACAGCAGTTCCTCATTTGGCTCATGTGGTACATGCTTGTGCTTTTAATGCTGAAGTTTGAAAAATCTATCCCTGAAGACAATGCATGGTGTCTCTCTGTGTGCAGCCACTGGTTTGTTACATACAAGCTAGTCATTTTGGATTCTCTGTCACAGAGCCACAGGATTGATGCTATGGAACAGTTTTGGAACAGTCTCTAAGAGGAACCCCTTCAGTGTGCCAGACCCTCTCCAGGGTACACCCCATGCGACTTCACTGCCTCCTTAGACTGAGCCATCAGCATTCCTGCCTCACACTGTGAGCTCCATTCAGTGAGTCCAACTGAGACAGACTCCAGATGGACACTTGTACTTTCTTCAGGGATTAATGCATCTCACCCAGCATTTGCAGTGACACTCACACAGCGCTGTCAGAACAATAGGATTTATTAGTCAGCTGAAGATTAGAAGTTAGTCCATTCTGATTAGCGCAGAGCCCAGCAAGCTGTAGTGAACCCCTTGGTTCAAACTCTGTCTGTCTCTCTATCTGACTTCCTTTGTCACAACCGAGGTGAAAGGCCCCCTTCCATCCCCCGCCTCATACCTCTCCTATCCTTTGATAAGGAGCTGGGATATTGTTGTTCAGCTTGAGCTTCTCTAAGGAGAGGTGGGAAGTCCATGTCCCTCTGGGAAGTTGGATGCTAGGTGTCAATGTCCTGGCAATTGGATTTGCCATTGTTTTCTCAGATGGTTCATCAATATGGAGATTAAGGCCCAGACAGCTAGGTGACCCCCACAGCTATGTGTCTCAGCCTCCCGAGAGAGCAAAGAGTCCCCTTCCATTCACTGGGTAACCATGTAGCACATAGGGGAAACTGAGGCACAAACAGGACTCATAAAAATATTACAAAATATTCTCACTTTTTCATATTCTCGTTCTAGCATTTATATCAAACTATATGTATTCTGAAACTGTTTGGATAAAACAAAACTTTTGTTTTTAAATAATATACAGCAACAGCAGGCTGAATTATAGAAATCATTCTGTATATAGTGGTAACTTATGTTAGACAGATATAATGCTACCACTAATTGGCCAATGTAAAAATTAATATTAAACAAACAACCATAACAACAATAAAAAGTTCCGTGTTTTTCTTCTCGACAGTGGACATTTCACCCTTAAGACTCATAGAGTGCTGCTTTGAGGCTATTCTGACTCTTCTTTTCTTCATGGTCTAAATGTGTGCTTTCATCTCTTACCCAGATCCTCAGAAGCGCTGGCACTTTGTTTGGTGCAATGGTAAAAGGAGGGTGTAAACTGGCTTTAACCCACTTTTGCACTTTCTTCATCCTTCGGGGATAACTGGTGCGGATTGCTTCCCCGGTGCCACTTATAGCAGCTTCAGGATGTTTCTGAATTCTATCAGCTGGTAATAGCCCCAATAGCCCTTTGCGTATTGTGGGGATTGTTGGAGGATAGCATGCTCTGGTCAACCTCCTTCGTCCTCCAGAATGGCCTATATGCCAACAGATTGGCGTGTGTGGGGGGAGTTGGTGTAAAACTGGCTATGTAACCTAAGATTCTCAGCAGCTGGCTGCTTAAACCAGCTTTCCATGCTTGACACCCCCAGGGTAGCTCAAAGGAGCCAGAGATGTGACCTGAAAACTTTACATTTATCACATTTTCTAGCTGCCACAGACATTGAAAAGGCTGTGTAATTTTTTCACCCATTCATATCACCATTGTACCATTCATTGAGAATAATCTTTCCTTTTGACGGTACAGGCTGCCAAAAACACAGACTGTATTCAGGGGAGTTAGTACCTTTTTCATTTCAGTGGTGACTGATAAATCTCAGTAAGTAAAAAGCTGCAATCCATAACTATCACTTATCACAAAAAATTGTGCATGTCTCAATCTTTTTTCTCTTTTAAGGCAGTGTGAGTTTTGCCATTGACCTCAGTGGAAGCAGGGTATTGATTCAAAATATATGCATGTTGATTTGCCTCACAGAAGAATGTAATCTAAAGAATATAGGTTTTTTTTTTTTTTTAAAGAAAAGGAACTCAGGAGAGGTGATTTTATCAACAAAGTTTTTCTCTGTTTCATTTTACTTTATCTTTTTATATTATTTGTGAGCTATTTAGGTTTTTTTGCATTTCTGTTCAAGGGCTGTAGCAGTTTCTAAACTATTATAGGTTTCAGAGTAGCAGCCATGTTAGTCTGTATCTGCAAAAAGAACAGGAGTACTTGTGGCACCTTAGAGACTAACAAATTTATTTGAGCATAAGCTTTCGTGAGCTACAGCCAGGGGCGGCACCAGCGCAGCAAGCAGGTGTCTGGGGCGGACAACGGAGAGTGGCGGCACGTCCGGCTCTTCGGCGGCAATTCGGCAGTGGGTCCCTCTCAGAGGGAAGGACCTACCGCTGAATTGCCACCGAAGAATGAAGCGGCGGCGGTAGAGCTGCTGCCAAAGTGCCGCCGATTGCGGCTTTTTTTTTTTTTTTTTTTGCCGCTTGGGGCGACAAAAACACTGGAGCCAGCCCTGGCTACAGCCCACTTCTTCAGATGCATAGAATGGAACATATAGTAGGGATATACATACATTCAGAACAGGAAAAGGTGAAAGTAGCCATATCAACTCCAAGAGGCTAATTAACTAAGATGAGCAATTATCAGCAGGAGGGAAAAAAAACTTTTGTAGTGATAATCAAGATGGCCCATTTCAGAGAGTTGACAAGAGGTGTGAGGATACTTAACATGGAGAAATAGATTCAATCTGTGTAATGACTCAGCTATTCCCAGTCTCTATTCAAGCCTAAATTAATGGTATCTAGTTTGCATATTAATTCAGGTTCAGCAGTTTCTCGTTGGAGTCTGTTTTTGAAGCTTTTCTGTTGCAAAATTGCCACCTTTAAGTCTGTTACTGAGTGACCAGAGAGGTTGAAGTGTTCTCCTACTGGTTTTTGAATGTTATGATTCCTGATGTCAGATTTGTGTCCATTTATTCTTTTGCATAGAGACTGTCCGGTTTGGCCAATGTACATTGCAGAGGGGTATTACTGGCACATGATGGCATATATCACATTGGTAGATGTGCAGGTGAACGAGCCCCTGATGGCGTGGCTGATGTGATTAGGTCCTATGGTGGTGTCATTTGAATAGATATGTGGACAAAGTTGGCATCGGGCTTTGTTGCAAGGATAAGTTCCTGGGTTAGTGTTTTTGTTGTGTGGTGTGTGGTTGCTGGTGAGTATTTTCTTCTGGTTGGGGGCTGTCTTTAGGGAAGGACTGGTCTGTCTCCCAAGATCTGTGAGAGTGAGGGATCATTTTTCAGGATAGGTTGTAGATCTTTGATGCGCTGGAGAGGTTTTAGTTGGGGGTTGAAGGTGACGGCTAGTGGCGTTCTGTTATTTTCTTTGTTGGGCCAGATCTTGGGAGACAGACCAGTCCTTGCTTACAGACAGCCCCCCAACCTGAAGCAAATAGAGAATAGAGCTTGAATAGAGACTGGGAATGACTGAGTCATTACACAGATTGAATCTATTTCCCCATGTTAAGTATCCTCACACCTCTTGTCAACTCTCTGAAATGAGCCATCTTGATTATCATTACAAATGTTTTTTTTTCTCCTGCTGATAATTGCTCATCTTAATTAATTAGCCTCTTAGAGTTGATATGGCTACTTCCACCTTTTCATGTTCTGTATGTGTGTATATATCTCCTTACTCTATGTTCCATTCTATGCATCTGAAGAAGTGGTCTGTAGCCCATGAAAGCTTATGCTCAAATAAATTTGTTAGTCTCTAAGGTGCCACAAGTACTCCTAAACTATTATAGAGTGTTAGGTCTTTGCTAAATGTTGTGACACCACTAGATGATGCTCTTTGGGGGGGGAGTCAAAGCAAAAAGACAAATTTAATATTGTTTGTGCCTGGGAAAGTACCAAACAGTGCTAAAACAGAAAAATGAAAATCTAAAATACAATTTTTAAAAGAGGTTTCTTTGCACGTCATTCTTTGGCAGCAAAAGTACTGCTTTTAAAATAAAATAGCTTTGGCTATTTTTTTATTGTTATCCAATAACACAGTAAATGACTTAGTGACTACTAATGCCTGCTCTTTATTAGCTGCTTCTGATTTTTTTAAATGCAAGGGCAGGGATTTCTTTTGATGTGTTTATGATGGAAGCTTGTTTTTTGTTTTTGTTTTTCTTTGCCAATAGAATGTGAGGGAGGAAATAAATAAAACCAAGGTTTGTAGGCTTTACACAGATGATGTCAGTTCTGTAGTTTTTGCTACTGTAAAAATCTATGAAAAAAGTTATGGATATGATAAAATGATTTCTAATTTCATCAGTGTGCTAATGTTTTCATATGATATTGAAATGAACTCAAAATGCTAAAATCGTACTGAGTTTCAGAGTTAATATAGCACTACATGTTAGAAGCCTTTATTATCAGCTGTCCAATTATATTGGCTTTTGTGATATGATGCTAAAGTCAATATATTATGAAACTCGCTTAACTAGTATGTTGGAAGTTTGTTAATGCAATAGCCTTATCATATTATTAATTTTCTTAACAGAAGCTGAGGTGAGGCTGTTGTTCTCTGGATTCTCCTTCTCTTTTTTAAAAAATGGGCACTAGATTTGCCTTTTTCCAATTGTCCGGGACTTCCCCTGATCACCATGAGTTTTCACAGATAATGGCCAATGGCTCTGCAATCACATCAGCCACCTCAGATGCATTGCATCCAGCCCCATGGACTTTGCATGTCTATCTTTTCTAAATAGTCCTTAACCTGTTTTTTCACCACTGAGGGCTGCTCACCTCCTCCCCATATGGTGCTGCCCAGTGAAGCAGTCTGGGAACTGAACTTGTCTGAAGACCGAGGCAAAAAAAGCATTGAGTAATTCAGATTTTTACACATCCGTCACTAGGTTGCCTAACATACCTGTAGAAACCTATGTTGCAGCCACAGAATATCGCTCATCCACTCCTGTAGTAGACCCATAACCTCTGGCTCAGTTACCGAAGTTCTCAAATTAGGATATAAAGACTTCAAGTTACAGAGAATCTACCCTTTACTCTAGTTTAAACCAGCAAGTGATCAGTGCCCCAGGCTGAAAAGGAAAAAAAAAAAAAAAAAAAAAAAGCATCTCTGCCAGTCTAACATGGGGAAAATTCCTTCCTGACCCCAAATCATAGAATCCTAGAACTGGAAGGGAACCTCGAGAGAGAGGTCATCTAGTCCAGTCCCCTGCACTCAAAGCAGGACTAAGTATTATCTAGACCATCACTAACAGGTATTTGTCCAACTTGCTCTTAAAAATCCCCAATGATGGAGATACCACAACCTCCCTAGGCAATTTATTCAAGGGCTTAACTACTCTGACAGTTAGGAAGTTTTTCCTAATGTCCAACCTAAACTGCCCTTGCTGCAATTTAAGCCCATTGCTTCTTGTCCTATCCTCAGAGGTTAAGAAGAACATTTTTTTTCTCCCTCCTCCTTGTAACAACCTTTTATGTACTTGAAATATGGCAATCAATTACACCCCGAGCATGTCAACGAGACCCACCAGGCAGACCCCTGGGAAGTAATTCTCTGTAGTAACTGGAAGCTCTCCCCATCTAGTGTCCCATCTCCAGTCACTGGCTACAAGCAGTTGCAGATGGGTCACATGCCATTGTAAGCAAACTCATCATACAATCTCCTCCATAAACTAATCAAATTCAGTCTTGAAACCTGTGAGATTTTTTGCCCCCACTATGCCTCTTGGAACGCTGTTTCAGACCTTCACTTCTCTGATCGTTAGAAATCTTTGTCTAATTTCAAGCCTAAACTTGTTGATGGCCAGTTTATATCTCTGTTCTTGTGCCAACATTGGTGTTTAAATTATATAACTCATCTGTCTCTGATGTATTTATAGAGAGCAATCATATCTTCCCTCAGCCTTCATTTGGTTAGGGTAAATAAGCCAAACTTCTTAAGTCTCCTCTCAAATAAAGGTACACCATTCCTCTGATCATTCTACTAGTCCTTCTCTGCACCTGTTCCAGTGTGAATTCATCTTTCTTAAACATGGGAGACAAGAATTACACACAGCATTCCAGATGAGGTCTCACCAGTGCCTTGTACACTATCATTAATGGAAATATCTTGCCTGATGCATCCTAGGATTGCATTAGCCTTTTTCATGGCTGCATCACACTAGTGGCTTATAGTAGTCCTGTGGCTGATCAATACACCCAGGTCTTTCTTCTCCTATGTCACTTCGAACTGATATGTCCCCAGCTTCTAACAAAAATTCTTGTTGTTCGTCCCTCAGTGCAGGACTTTGTGCTTTTCACTATTAAACTTCATTTCATTTCTATTACTCCTGTTTTTAAGGTCATCCACATCTTCTGGTAGGATATTTCAGTCCTCCTTGGCATTGGCAATAACTCCAACTTTGTGTCATCAACACATTTATTAGTGCCCTCCAACTTCTTGTGACAAAGTTATTAATGAAAATGTTAAATAAGATTGGTCCCAAGACAGATCCACTAGAACTCCACTAGTAACCTTCCTCCAGCCTCACAGTTCACATTTCAGTATGATCCATTGAAGTCTCCCTTTTAGCCGGTTCCTTATCCATCTCATATTCTTATATGAATTATCATATTAAATCCCCATCTTCTCCAATTTAACGAATAATTTCCTATGTGGAACTGTATCAAGTGCCACAATGAAATCCAAATAAATTAGACCTACTGCCATAGGCGCCGACTCCGTGGGTGCTCCGGGGCTGGAGTACCCCCCCGCCCCAAAATAGCTGATGCTCGCACCCACTGGCAGGCCCTGCAAATCAGCTCCTTCCCCTCCCTCCCAGCACCTCCCGCCCACCAGGAATCAGCTGTTCAGCAGTGGGCAAGAGGTGCTGGTGGGAGGGGTGGAGCGAGGGGAGGGCATGCTTGGGGGAGGAGGCAGAGTAGGAAGAGGCATGGTAGGGGTGGGCCCTTGGGTGAAGGGGTGGAGTGGGGTGGGGTCTGGGACGGAGCGGGGGGTCGAGCACCCCTGAGGAAATGAGAAAGTATTTCCTTTGTCTACAAAATCAATCTACCTTTTGTTAAACTGTGTTTTGTTTTACCCCAATTTCTGTTCACCTCTATGTCCTTAATTATCTCTTTCAAAAATTTTTCTAAGACCTTGCATACAGTTTAAGTCAAACTAACGAGCCTCTAGTTTCCTGGATCATTTTTTTCCCCCTTTCTGAAAAATAGGCACTGTATTAGCAATTCTCCATTCATAGAGCCTGACCCCTGAGTTTACAGATTCATTAAAAATTCTTGCTATTCGGCTTAAAATTTCATGTGCCAGTTCCTTTAATATTCTTGAATGGAGATGATCCAGGTGCCCCAATTTGGTCCCATTAAACTATTTGAGTTTGACTTCCACCTCAGATGTTGTAATTTCTACTTTGACATCCTCATTTCCATTAGCCAACCTGCCACTACCCCTAAGATCTTCCTTACCGTCATTAAAAACAGAGGCAAAGTAATTTAGAATTTGAGCCATGCCTAGATTATTTCTAATCTGCATCCTATTCTCAATTCCCACATTTCAAATCGTATCATAATGCCACTGTATAAATCCATGGTATGCCTACACCTTGAATACTGTGTGCAGTTCTGGTCTATTAAAACTGGAAAAGGTACAGAGAAGTGCAATGAAAATGAATGGAACAGCTTCTATACAAGAAGAGTCATCTCTTTTATTAATCTAAGGGGGATATGATAGAAGTGTATAAAAATCATGAATGGTGTGGAGAAAGTGATTAGGGAAGTGCAGTTTTCCTCTTCACATAACACTAGAACCAGAGGTCACCCAATGAAATTAATAAGCAGCAAGTTTAAAACAAACATAAGGAAGTACTTCACACAACACCCAGTCAACATGTGGAATTCATTGCTAGGGGATGTTGTGAAAGACAAAATTCTAACTGGATTCAATAAAGAATTAGATCGGTTCATGGAGGATGGGTTCATCAATGGCTATTAGCCAAGATGGTCAGGGACACACCACCATTCTCTGGGTGTCCCTAACCCTCCAACAGCCAGAAGCTGGGACTGGACAACAGGGGATGGATCATGTGAAACTGTCCTGCTCTGTTCATTTCTCTTGAAGCATCTGCTACTGTCAGAAGACAAGATACTTGGCTAGATGGACCATAGGTCTGACCCCAGATGACTGTTCATATATCTCTGTTATGCATCAACAGAGAAAGTACTGGCAACAGAAGAATGCAGCCTCCTGCCCAAGAATGCTTGCTTAAAGCATTATGGTTATGTAAGCCATAAAGGCTACAGAGGCATTGGACTATGTGCTGTGAGAAGTAGCTTTTGCCAAACCTTTAACCCCCATCAACCGCAACACCCAGTTGTCCCCATACTGCATCCACCTCATTGACTGAAGAAGTGAGCAGTGGGATGGGACAAAAGCAGCACTTACCCTAAACAAAAACATCTTTTTGTGTCAGTATGTAGCTGCCTCTGGAGTAACAAGCCAGCCATAACTTGGCCCTTAGACTCTGAATTGTTAAGGTTAGGGATGGTCTTTTTTAGATTCCTGTAAAATCATGTACAAATGTAAGCTGTTACATAAAAATAAATGTTGTTTCTTCTGCCCACACACTATGGGTCCTATCTGACCGTCCTTTACTCATTACTCTCCCAAAACTCCCATTAACTTCATTGTGGTAAGTAAGTCACAAGTAGAGTTGGGAGAAGACAAAGGGGAACAAAAGTTCAAAGAATAGCATTTCATATTTTAAATGAATATGCTTCAGTGTGTTCTTGTCTGGAGGGTTAGGGCACCAGAATTGTTTCTTACTATTGTTCTGTTCAGTCTCTCTGGTGCAAAAACAGAGATGCTCTGGGAATTTGTTGTGCTTGCATCATCACAGCTTATCTCTTAGACAGCAGTTTAGCCTAAAAGTTCATCTTTCACATGCACTGCAGAAAACAAATAAAAGTAGAACTCTGTCCAGACATTCAAACAGCTTGAGAGCTCAGCTTTCAAGAGCTTTTCACCTGAAAATTGGTCTTAGACTTGTGAGTTCACCTGCAATTGTTGAGCCTTAAATCTACAAGCTTTTCAAAGAGCTTTCCACAACTCTTGGATTCTTATATCTCCTCCTAGAAGTTTTCTGAAATGGATGTTTCCTGACATTGATTATACACTAGAGGAGACCTACATCTGTCTTCCCAATCCGGTAGTGAACAAATAATGTAAACTTGAAGACTGCTTGACAGTAAGATCTTCATGTTCTGATCATAATAAAATGCCATTCAAGAAAGTATGTGCTGTCATATTGGTACTGGAAATATGCATTCCTTTAGCTCTACATTATGAATCAAATGAAAATACTTGGGGGGGGGGCAGTGTGTGTGTGTGTCTGTATCAGGGAGAGAAATCTATAGTTAAGGTTGCCTGACATTATAAAACTACATTTACAGTTACTTATAACTTTACCAAGCTTTCACCATTTGCGCTGAAATTTTCCATGATGGGTGCCTGCCTCAGGCTGACATGTATTTGGGAAAATTTTAATTTAAATTGTTTCAGTTGTTTCCAAGAATGGGGCTGGGGGAAAACTGTTTTGCCCATGTTAAAAATAAAATTTGTACAGCCATTTTGTTGAGAAGTTCTATTGCTTCCATGCTCTGGCATAAGGGTGGCAGGGGTGCTACCTTGATGTCATGGTCTGCCCCAGGACTCCTGCTGCCCCTCTCCTGACTGGCTCCCTTGATTGTCAGTCTTGAGACTGTCAATAGGAATATCTTGCAGGCAGAACAGAGAGGACACGGGCTGCTGGAAGCAGGACAAGGCTGGGCAGGTTCCTGGGGGGAGGCCTGGCGCAGAAGCTGTTTGCCCTTCTCCCCACTCAAATTGTTCCCCATGCTGAGGCTCGTCCTTACAGCCCCAGCATTGTGTTGGGTGAATGTTGGGGACAAAATTAAGTAAGAGGCATTCCGACCTGGTATGCAGACCTGTGGGGCCAAATCTGAGTGGGCAGTGGGGCAGCCGGCACTGATCCTCCTCACCGATGCCAATGGGAGGTCCCAATGCTGATGCCTTGGCATGGTGCCACTCCCAAGGGTATGCACCGTATTTAGCGTGTGTGTGGCTGTAGGCACTACTGGTCCTTGTAAAAATCTGCCAACATTTGAGCAAGGCAGAGGTCACCTCAATTTTCATACTTTCTAACTTTTGAGCAATGGTTGTTTTTTTTTTTTTACACACACACACACTCTCTCTCTCTCTCTCTCTCTCTCTCTCTCTCTCTCAGTTAAGGCTAATGGTCCCCCAAACCTGTTAACTCTGTCTACACTTGATGAGTCAGACTGGTGGGGGGGAATGAAAATAATTTATCTTTAAAAATCAGTTTAACCTGGGTCCACAAACACTAACATGTCTTCATCATAATAGCATAGCTACTGCACAATGGTAAGGCTAGTGAGCTCCCTATACCCACGCTGTATGCCAGATTTAGCACATAGTTTTTACATAATTGAAATGGAATAAATCTGGCTCACTGACATTTTCAATTTGTCTAGATTTGGCCAATGAATGTCCAATGCTTTGTTGTAACAATACTTCAGGGCCCGTCCTGCAAACCCTTAGTTATGTGAATTAATAGTCCCTTGATATTTATGTGATTACTCATGTAATGACTATTCACATGAGTTAAAGGTTGGGCCCTAAGATTCCTTTAATAAAAATATGGGTGTGATGGACAATATTTTTCAGGCATGTATATGAATGCTAATGCTGCAGGTGTATGATTTTCATAGACTGTATGCTAAGGCATCCAGAATGCTTCTAATATATAAAATGTTAGGGAACCTTAAATATAGGTGGTGTTTCCAGCTCTGCCTATAACGCAGCACTCGTAGAATTTGGAACCCTGAATTCATTACTAGGAAATATAGCAAAACAATATGAATACATTTGTTTTTCTGTTTGAGTGTTTCACATTTAGGCCCTCCTTTAAGTCCCAAGGAAATCAGTGGAAAGGCTCATGTTGACTTCAGTGGGCTTTGGATCAGGCCCCTACTAGGGTGTGTGTGTGTGTGTGACAGAGAGAGAGAGAGAATGTGTAATATGTGTGTATATATATATATATATATATACACACACACAAGCACCATGGCTGAAACATGGCAGACAACAAAGAAGAGCCTGTCGCATTGAGCAGGTTGTGTGTAAATATTGTCCAAGGGAAGTTTTTGCGCCTATCAGGGGGATGAGAAATGTATTCACTGAACAGCGGGATTTCTTTAAAGCAGAAATTCTCTGGACATAGTGACACCTATAACCCCATCCCAGTCAGCAGTAAACACAGGCTATTGAACAGATGCTTTCTTGGCTAGCAATCAAACTTCTTTAGCAGAGCTTCTTTTGTGAACACACTCCCATCTGAGCTAATGGAATACTGACAACATGTTTTCTAAAGAAAACCTATGTATGAGAAAATTGCTTAGACATGCACAATCTCTGTTCGTGGGGCTGTCAAGGACTTGTATTGATGCTTGATGGTATATTATTAACATGCTTACAAAACTAATTTAAAGGCAGTGGAGCAATGCTGTTTATACTATTTGCAGTAATATTACCATTACTAATTACATTATATTGTTATACTCACTGATACAAATCAAATGCTGGTAATGTCAGGATTAGTGTAGGATGGTAGAACTAGCTGGTTTTCACACCCTTTGATTCAGCTTGGCACTGTCTCATCTTGGTACTTGTCATCTCTTTAAAAGAACCTGAAATGATGCAAATTCAGTTTGCTTTTATTTCATGTCCTTTATTTTCACCTTAGGATAAACTTCAGTTTTATAGAGCAGAACACTGTTAAGTCGACTGAAGGCCATTTCATTTATTTAAGAGAGCAGCCGTATTTATTGATGAAGTATAGTCTGTAAGGTGTTAATTTTTATTTTTCGTCTTTAGGGTCAGAAATAATGGGTGAATAATGTATAATGGGATCAACATACTTCATTTAAGGCACTTTAGTGTCCAGAGTGGAGCAGCCTGTACTGATTAAGTGGTCTGACTTTATTGACTACATTATTAAATATGAATTCTATTAAACTTAAGTACAGTCTTTTCCCTCCTTCAAATGTTAACATCAGTGCAAGTACCAGGGTAAAACTCATGACATTTAGAAAGAAGAGAGAATCAGATAAGATTTACCAGAAACAGGATGTATGAATAATTGAAGAGGAACGTCTGTAACAATGCAGCTCCTTTAGATAAATCTTGACAAAATATTTTTCCATTTTGTGATGAGAAAAAGTTGCCGAGGGAGGGTTCAATCAATGGTTCCTTAGGCACTGTAATCAGAACAATTTCTGAGGTTTCTTTCTGAGACTTGATTTATCTCCCCTATATCCCAAGGGTCGTCAGTATGATTGCTTTGGCACTACTATTTATGGTGGGAAAACGAAACCTGTCTCAGTAGACTCTGCATATCCTCGTTCCTGGATCAGAAGTACATCCCTACTTTATCTGATAATGAAGGGTAATTCACATACTATGACTGTCTTTCTCTCTCTGTACCATCCTTGCACACCGTCCAAGGTTGTCACTCTCTTCGTAACTGGAAATGACCCTGCTACCTCTGTAAATGAGATCCAGGAAGTCTGTCTGTACATTTTTGTTCTCAGCTGGGATTCTAGCTCATGGTACAAAGTAGAGTCAATGCACTAAACTGGGATAAATTAGATCATTGAGTCATAGTGCCAGTTTTACAGCTGAATCCTGGCTTCCTTTGGGGTTCTAGCAAAATGTAGCTTTTCATGCCTGATATTCTTCCTATCACATTGCAGCCCTCTTCTGAGCTGTAAAGAAATGACCTTCCTCTTTTTCAGCATAGCAAATCGCTTCTCTGAATGCGAGAGAAAGAGAGATTGCTATTGCTTCTGAAGGGATAAGATTCTCTTGAAGAATGTACTGCTACTACTATGGGTAAAACACCTGGGGGGAGGGAGCTATGGGGAGTGTATAGTCTCAAAGGTGTGCTCCTTTTTTCTTTTTAGGGCATTTGGGTTTGTCAGTGTCTTACGGTGTCAAAAGCTTTTCCTGACTGCTGATATGCCTTCAAATAGCAGATCTGTATATAGCCTTCACTGCTTCCAATTGTAAAGGAATCTTATACTAGTGAAAGGTGATGGATTTGACAGCACTGGAGGCTGAAGTTCTTTGTTTATCCCAGGTGTAGTACAGTGCACAGCAATGCAAACTTCTCCACACTGATGCAAGAGTGTATGTCACCCCTGATCTTGAGGTAAGTCTCAAGGGGCTAGAGAGCAGTTTGAATCCTTCACCTCTTTTTGCCTGAGACTACCAACAAGCATGCCATTTGTGATTGTGTCTTTTGGTATCTAGAATGCATCGCTTTTGAAGCAGATTGAAAACACCAATGTATTTCACATAGTACCTCACAGTATCTCCTTGGCTGGAACACAGTTTATTTTTGTTCATAGAGGGCCAAGTCTTGCAGCCCTTCCTCAGTCCTTAAATAATATCTGAATGAGACTGTCAGAATGTCACCCTTAAAACATATCTTTGTTGGGACCTGGTATGGACAAGAAAACAGACATGTCATATGCTAAGGATGAGGTAAAGCAGTTCATAATTGCTGAATTTAGGTATTAGCTGTCAGATCAAAGGCCAGTCCTGACCCATTTAAGTGAAAGGGAGTTTTGCCATTGACTCAATAGCAGTATCCAAGTCCGTGTGCCCAGTGTTATATTTTGTAACAGTGTGTTACTAGATAAGTGTGTTAAATCCTGTTAAATTAACATTTAAATATAATATGGAGATATACCTATCTCCTAGAACTGGAAGGGACCTTGAAAGGTTATTGAGTCCAGCTCCCTGCCTTCACTAGCAGGACCAAGTACTGATTTTTGCCCCAGATCCCTAAGTGGTCCCCTCAAGGACTGAGCTCACAACCCTGAATTTAACAGGCTAATGCTCAAACCACTGAGCTATCCCTCCCCCAAATAAATAGCTGTGGCTCATCTCATCTAATGGATAGAACCAGGTTGCAAAAGCAAAACAACAAAAATCCCATAATCCACAGCTAAGATGTTATTGGGTAGGTATATTTAACCTGAATCTAATTCTTTAAAGGGTAAACTAAAAACAAACAAGAAATCCTTAGTTGAGAATTACCAAGTGTGGCCCTTTGGAATTGAATGTATGTAGGTTTCTTGTGCCCCAAATAAGCTAAAGCCTCAAAATAACTTTCACATGTATTATTTATTCAGTGCCACAGGTGTGATGAAGCTTTCCACACCTAAAAACAAAAAACAAAAAAACCCACCCTCATTCCAGGAGTTTAGTCTTAATTAGATATTACATAGATAATAAACAAATGTGAAAAGGGGGCATAAGAACAGAAGGGTTGCAACAGTGGAAGATCTTGAGAGAGAAACTGGCTACTGACAAGTTTAGGCTTGAAATTAGGCGAAGGTTTCTAACTATCAGAATAGTGAAATTCTAGAACAGCCTTCCAAGGGGAGCAATGGTAGCAAAAAACCTAGTTTAGGGCTGCCAATTTTGGTTGGACATATTCCTGGAGACTCCAGGCCAAACCTGCAGGGTTGGCAACCCTAAATAGGCTTCAAAACTAAGCTTGATAAATTTACGGAGGGGATGGTTTGATGAAACTGCCTACAATGGCATATGGCCGATCTGTGACTGCTAGTAGCAAATATCCCCAATGGCTGGTGATGGGACGCTAGATAGGGAGAGCTCTGAGTTACTATATGTTCGGTCTCGTCAAAATGCTCAAGGTCCAAGTGACTGCCATATTTGGGGTTGGGAAGTAATTTCCCCCTGAGTCAGATTAGCAGAGATCCTGGGTTTTTAGTTGGTTGGTTTGGTTTGTGTTTTTTTGCCTTCCTCTGCAGCATAGGACAGGGGTCACTTGCAGGTTTAAAAAAATGTAAATGGTGATTTCTCTGTAACATGAAGTCTTTAAATCATGATTTAAGGACTTCAGTAACTCAGCCACAGATTATGGATCCATTAGAGGAGTGAGTGTGCGAGGTTCTGTGGACTGCAACATGCAGAAGGTCAGACTAGATAATCATGATGGTCCCTTCTGGCCTTAAAGTCTGAGTCTGTGTTTACTATTATGTTTGTATTGTCTTAGTTTCTCTTTAGGTTTTAAAAGCAATTAACATGACACTTTATGGTGTCTGGAATGAAGGTTGGGTGTAGATCAGCAATGTAATGCTGAGTAACAGAAGTAACCTTAAAGGAAGATTTATAGAGTGTCATGGCTAGGGTGACCAGATATCCCGATTTTTATATGGACAGTCACAATATTCAGGGCTTGGTCTTATATAGGCACTTATTACACCCCACCTCCTGTCCTGATTTTTCACACTTGCTATCTGGTCACCCTAGTCATGGCAGAATACAGAGTCACACGTAGGAGACTCATAACACACTCTGAAAGTAGAACTTGGATCATGATGCTTCTTCTGTAGTTCAGATGCTTCTCACAGATCTGCAAAGCAGATCTCCACTTTGATATTTTCTCTTCCATAACTGCCATTCCCACCAATGTGAAACAATCCCAGGCAATTTCTTGATAGGCAATAGGTCACAGAAAAGTTTATTAGTGAAAAATGTGTTTGAGTCCCTTTGACTTGTCTTTAACACAGTGAGTGGGTGTGTTTGTCTCTTTGAAAACAAGCAACTTTGAATGAGTGGCTATCTGCTGCAGGTGATTTGTTCCAAGATAGCAATGGTGTTCATGATAAGGCACAACTGATTTCACATTTATCTGTGGAGTTGGGTTCTTTTAATGTACAACAGTTTTGATGGCTTTCCAAGTTTTTGTACACTAAAATAATGCAATTTCTATAGACCAAACTTGGTTGTTTTTTCCCTTGCACAGTGGGGTCCATTTCTCCCCGAACAAACAAACAATAAAGGCAAGCTGCAAGCAAGAGAATGATGAAGACAGTGTAGGTCGTGCCAATTGGCATACACAGGGGCAGAATAAATTGTCCAAGGACTTATCTGGTGCTCTTTCCTTGAATTAAGTGTTTATTATGGAGGTATTTTTGTGTGTATCAAAATGTCAGGGCGCAACTAAATTCAGGTTCCTTGATTTATTATTTTTCCTTCTTTCTTGGATCCTTTATTTCCTTGACATAAATAAAGGGGAATATTTAACTTTCTGCTCTGTTTTTGACAAAGGTCTCCTTCCATGAAGATGATTTTACATCTGCATATAAAGGACTAGTCCTGTGTAGGCACAGAACTACCCCTGTGAGTGCATCGATTTTAACACCCATCTGAAGACACTGAAGGACTGCAATGTGGCTTAGCCGCACTGGAGTGTAGGGGTGAATGAGGAAGAGAGTCTCTGTGCACACATACCTATGAAAGGGACTGGCCATAATCTGGCCTAATGTCTCTTCTTAGACTATTGTATAAAATGCCTCTTGGTTTTACTAATTATTATATTTTAATTTTATTTCCTTTAATGTATGTGGGGCCATACCCGACAGAATTTACTGCTAGGGAAGCAGGATCTGTCTTCAGAGTGATGATATCATACATGATGCCAGTAGATAAGTACAAAACAGACATCAGATTCCTGAAAATTAAGGGCCTGATTCTGCAAGGCTATATTCACACAGGTAGTGCTGTTGATTTCAGTGGGAATTTGTGGGATGACCAACACCTCCAAAAATCAGGTCACTTATTTAGATGTCTAAAAATAGATTTTGGTTTTTCATTTGAGGCTTCAGGTTGGAAAATTGTGACTTGCCTAAGAGCACACAGAAATCTCTGGCAGAACTGGGAATAAAATCCAAAGGCTTGTCTGCATCGTGCCTTAGTCTGGGATGTAAATTTTAATGTGCACCAACATGTCACATCCTGCTGCTGTGCACTGAAAGTTCCCTAGTGTATATTAACATAGCACAGTTTGAAACAGGACTGCATAATGTGCACTAGGGAACTTTTAGTGCATGCCAGCAGAGTCCACATGGATGGTTAGTGCGCAACACTCCAGTGCTCATTAGAATTTATACTTCATCTGTTATGCATTAAGGCACTGTGTAGACAAACTCCAAGTCTCTTAACTCCCCTATCCTATCCATTAGCCAGACAGTGTCGTCTATCTCACCTATTTCCCTCTAAATCTGCAGAAGAGTAGAGCATGTGCTACTCCACTTGATGACAGCGAGAGATACAAATTCAGCATTTCTTACGTTTGCTCCATTAGGTTCAGTGGGGGTTTTGCATGAGTGAAGACTTACATAGACATTTAGTTTGTGGAATTGATGCTGCTAAACTCCACAGGCATTATGCATACCTCTCTGTATGATCTGGCTGAAGAGACCCAGGTTAAGACTTCAGGTCTAGGTAGCCAACAGTTTTCAGCACCGAGACTTCCGTTGTGGAACTCCTCAGCAGAGGAAGGAAGATTTGACAGTATTTGGATTAAAATCCGAAACTTGTCTTTTTGATTCAGATCTTCCTAATTCAGGATTGTGATTTTTTTTTTTAATATATTAAAAAATTCAAACTCTTACACATTTCTTGGATCCGGGGTGGTGGTAGGAGGGTGAAGGAACAGAAAACTCATATTTTGATAGATGGATGCATGGGGAAAAAAATATTTCAGACCTGATCCTGCTGTTCATACTCTAGCAACAGTTCCATTAATTTTACTGGGAACTTTGCCTGTTTATGGACCGCAAGATCAAGCTCCTTTAATAAACAAGAAAGATACAGAATAATTAGAAATAAAGCATGGACAGGATTTTACTATGTATTGGATTTTTTAGCTGACAAAAGCATGATTATTGTGGGAGTTTTAGGCTAATCTGCCCTTACTCTTACTTTTGTGCATAAAGTGATGACACTGTAGACAGTTTTCATTACATTTTTCAGGTCTGTGGTTCAGTCTGCTCATTTTATTGGGAAATAGAGCAGTGGGCAGAGCTCATTGATGTTATTTCCCTTGCTGTTGGATTGCAGTACCTCATCCTTGATGCTGATTTTATGTCACTTCCCTCCAAATTGATATTCAGCCAGGATATTCTCCCAACCCTTCTGTTTGTAGATGCAGAATGTTAGATTAAATGGATTGCACGACTGTATTTCAGCTGAAGGATTTTGCTAATGTCAGTTTATAAAAGCCAGGCACAGTCAGAAAGAAAAAGATTAGAAAACTGGACTGTGGTCTTCTGGTACAAATCTTACATGTTTTATAGTATTTTAAATTTTGCTGGCTTTTAAACGCCTACTGGGGAGGAAACTAGATATATTCAAGATCTCCTTGAAACTCGCCAGAACCTGAAAAGTGTCTGCTCTTTGACAACAACAACAACCATTCAAGGATTCTCATTACACTGTCAGGAGGTGACTGAGTCTTCCCTGTCTTGAACTCTAGGTTATAAGTCTTATCTGTGGCTATGACAACCATCTTTAAACTATCCTTTACCATTTTTAACACAATGGTTTTTTTAAAGCCACTCTTTTTTAGAGGTATTTTCTTTTTCATTACAGTCAACCTCTCTAAGGGCACGTCTTCACTACCCACCGGATTGGTGGGTAGCAATCGATCTATTGGGGATCTACTTATCGCGTCTAGTGAAGATGCGATAAAATCGATCTCTGATGGCTCTGCCGTCGACTCCGGAACTCCACCGCGGCAAGAGGCGGAAGCGGAGTCGACGGCGGCGCGGCAACGGTCGACTCGCCGCCATCCTCACAGCCAGGTAAGTCGACCTAAAATACGCAACTTCAGCTATGCTATTCACGTAGCTGAAGTTGCATATCATAGGTCGACACCCCGCCCCCATAGTGTAGACCTAACCTAAGACTCTCCTCTCCTCTTGGGCTAGCTCTAATTTATCTGGGCAGGGAAGTAAAGTCCCTCTTACTCCCCTGTCTAGATGAAATGGGATCTTGTATCCCCAACCTTGTTGGGGCCAAATAGGTAGCACACAGAATGAAATAAGCTGCTCCACAGTGCAAAGGGAGATTAATGGAGGAAGTGTACATTTGGGTCATAATTCATTCTTATATGCCTTCCATTACTCAAGGCAGATTGTAAGGTTACAGTCCTTTATATTTAATAATCCCATATTATTGAATATTTGTTTCATTTTATAAATATTATATAAGATATATTATTTGTATTTTTTTGTTTCATTATGGCTCATCATTTGTATTTTAATGATCTCTGCAGTGTCTTTACCTGGAAGGAGGAATACATTATTTTCTTATTAACATTACTGTTTTTATTATATTTCTTTACAAAACCACTTGTAGGAAACAATAATTCTGAAAGCTATCTAGAGGAGTTTTGATAGTTTAAGATAATGTACTTGGTAACGTATGCCAAATTCTACCTTCAGATATATTCATATAACTCCTATCCAAGTGATTGGGAATTGCATACATTTATCTGAAGGCAGCATTTGGCCTGATTCTCCTCTCTCTGTGGTTCTACACTTGTGTAATTCCATTGACTTCAGCTGAGTTGCACTTGATTTATACCTGTATAAGTGGAAAGACAAACAGGCATAAAATACCAGCAAGAGAGGCAATCTTCTGAATGTGGTATGTATTTTAAGCCATTTTCAGTTGCTTTTATTTATTATTATTTTTTTTTGTTAAACTATATTTATTAATCTCCATTGAGTGCATAAATACTTCTGATTCAAAGAGCATAAGAACCAAATAACAGGTTTCTTTTGGTTTAAAGTGAGTTTTCTTTCAAATGAGGTGTTAGTTGGCAAAGAAAGGATCTCCCCACGTTAGTCAGAAACATCACGTCAGGTATCAGAGGAGACTGCTTTCAGTGGATATAAATAGTTAAGAAGACATGCTGCTTTCAAGGCAGGGTTTTTCAAAAAGCTTTTTAGAACTGTGATATAACTCTCTAAGAACACAAGACTCACGTAAGATATCTGAGATATCTGCTGGGAGTACTTTGGAACAGACATGTGTTTTCCATTGGGGTTGACAACACTTTTTGATGTAAAGTTTTCTGATGTTCTTGCTTACCATATGATGATAAAGGAGTGGGCAAACAATTCTGAACAGAATACTAATGTCTTCCTTGAATATATTGCACAAAGATGTTTGTTTGGAATTCAGAATCATCACTCTGTAGAGAATGGATTTGAAGTGATCCAACTTTCCACATATGTTATTCTTAATCTAATGTTAGCTGTCTAGGAGGGCCTTCTTTTCTAATAAAATAATAATTGAATATCTGAGCAACACAATACACAGAGAGGAGAAAATAAAAGAATATACATTTCTGGCTCCCCATTTGCTTCTCAAGTAGTATACATGATTTTTTTCCTGTTTACAACTGCTTAAAATTACTCTGGCACTACTGATCTGTTGTCAAAATAAATAACCCGAAGAGTCATTTCCTAGAGTGATATGCAGCACTGAAGATTCTGCAAACTTTTGGAACCCAGGAAACTACTTCTCCACAGATGCTGTTTTTATCCCACACATATGGATTAAGATTATTGTTGAGGGGTTCAAGTCCTACACCAAGAATGGGATTTGAACTACATAGTGCTATTTATATTCAGCAATTAGTAACAGAGCATGAACATCCATTAATGCTCCCATATTAAACACAACTTTAATTGCAGTTTTAAAGATCTGCTGGTTTTGCTTTTTAGAGTCTCGGGGTTGATTTAATAATATCTTAATAAAAAGCTTAATAGTGCATTAAATTAAAAAATAAGTTTCTTCTTATTATGAGACAGCAATTTCAGTGGGTAGTTCACTAAACAGAAAACTAAACCTGCTCTGCTGTTTTGAAAATCTGTTGCCTGATTGCAGCAAAGTATAGCACCATGCTATAAAATCAGCCTTCAGAAAGTAAATTGTTCCTTGATGTAGCACTTCAAATGTTACCAAGCATGTACTTGGATAACCAAGATACAAGCTTTCAGAAGCCTGAACACCCAAGAGAGAATTATTTCACTTCCCCTGCCAGAGATTTGCCCATATTTCTGCTTTATATATTAGCCAACGCTGGGCCAACGGGTGGTGGGATATCTGAAAATCTGTAGTAAAAGTAACACATCTTTTTATTTAAATATTACTTGCTTTTTAGGCACTGAATTTTGGAGATATGCCGAAGTACTTGTGGGAGATTTGGGTACCTGACAAACCATGGGTGGTAAGATATCAGATCAATGAAATAAATAAACAAAATATATATATATATTTTTAAAATTTAAATATTGTGGGCTGTGTTCCCATTGAAGTCAATGGTCATAACTCCCCTGGGGCTGATGGCAACTGGATTACTGCGATTTTGCACACTCTGTTGATTTCAGTAGCATCACTCTAGGGTAAAACTGAAATAAGGTAGTGGTAAACTAGGATCATGCACTTCGGCAGGAGCAGAAATTGGCCATGCTGCAAGTCTAAATCATGCTTTCAAATACTCTGACGCTTGACACTCTGCAATCTGTACCCTATAAGTAGCCAAGATTTTTGATTTTGGTGAGGTGGGTAAGATTTTCTTTAGGAGTGAAAGCGTGTTATTTCTTATTTTAGTTTGAACGATATTATTATAGGTCTATTACTACCACTCTTATACTGCCAAGCAGTTACTCACATGAGTAATCCCATGGATTTTAGTTACTATTGTGAGATCTTCTTACCAGTAAGATTAAGGGGGTCAGAGTCTGGCTCGCTAAATAGTACCTTGTGCTACCACAACTCTCATTATTCTCAAATGGCTGTCATCTACATGCTTGTGCTAAGTGCTTAATTTGTAATGAGAGGTGCCAGGGCTCAAGCAATTTTTTTTTTTTTTTTTTTTTTACATTCACAACTGATGCAGCAAGCCCAGAGGTACTGGGGCTACAAATTACCAAGCCTAAAGGTGCCAGGGCTCAGCTCTGGCACAAAGTAAGTACTGCCCATGCTGAGGCATAAAGGAGTAAGACCTTCCTTACAGCCCTGTGTGGAATACCCAGAAATTAGGCCCAGTTAGTGCTCTGCACCTGCTACCTACTCCCCCTCACCCAAGAGGAAGGAGAAGACTCTACCCCCTAAAGCATTGACCACCACATCTGAGCCAATGCAGGTAAATGGTAATTTGCTACTTATCTTAGAGTCAGGGGTAAACAGGTTCCTCTCAGAAGTAAAGTTCATTCGCTGTGCAAAGCTATAGTCCTGCCCTTTGGTTTCAAAGGACTCAAGCAAAGGTGGCAGCATCTGCTAGTTTGTGAAAAGGGGACATTGTAGAATTTGTATTGATGATCCAAGCCCATTTAGATCCTTATAAATTCACAAGGTTTCAAAGGTTAAAATTCTAAATAAAACCTAAATTTTGATGCAATTTATAAATCTACAAAAATTATAATTCCTTCAGCTCTTCAAGCTGCAAGCTTTCAGTGAATATTTGTTTCTACTGTGAGTTAGTTAATATTTGAAAGCTAAGCACTGTCCTGCAGCAACTTTGAGTTACATGAGGGCCAGGACAGCTTCCCAACAATCAGGAGGCAACTTTCATTCTGGCATTCTCTAACTTTTAAGTGCTTGGCTTTGCAATCTTAATGATCTTTGAATGTAGTTTTTTTCAATATCAGTGTTTCTCAAACTGGGGTCGCCACTTGTGTAGGGAAAGCCTCTGGCGGGCTGGGCCGGTTTGTTTATCTGCCCTGTCCGCTGGTCCGGCCGATCGCGGCTCCCACAGGCTGCGGTTCGCTGCTGCAGGCAAATGGGAGCTGCTGGAAGCGGTGGCCAGTATGTCCCTCGGCCCGTGCCGCTTCTACCAGCTCCCATTGGTCTACAGCGGCGAACTGTGGCTAGTGGGAGCCGCGATTGGCCGGACCTACGGACGGGGCAGGTAAACAAACTGGCCCAGCCCGCCAGGGTGCTTACCCTGGCGGGCCACATGCCAAAGGTTGCCAATCCCTGTCCTAGATTTTACAGGTGATAAACTCAATAGAAGTAATCTTGCCTTTATTTATGAACTGATTATATCCAAATTTAGTATGTTCAGTTTTATGCAAGAATTCCCCTAACTCATTTTGTTTACGTTGAAAGTCCAGTTTAATTGTGGTCTTGCTCCCTCTGGCGCTGCTGAGGCTGTGCTGAGACATTCTACCTTTGCATTGATTCTGCACGACACCCGAGTGCTGTACTGATTTCCTTAAACTTGCTTTAGAAAGAAGCATCATATATTCTCTTTTGTTCCTGCTGCCAGATGCTAGCAGCAGCTCTGTGTCAGGCAGGGTAGGTCTTTGGGCCCTTGGGTCCTTGGAGTCTAATTGGGGACATTAACGAGTGCTCAAAGAAACACTAGTTCTGTATTGTGCTTGGCTTCAGAGTGACTGTGCTGAGGTGGGGGAGGGACAAGCTAATTGAAACTTCTTTCCACCCTTGCTTCTGTGCAGTGTTAGCGAGTGTTACCCACAAAGGTAACACAGTCCTTAAAATTAGTAAGAAAGGCCTGATATATACTTAAAGGAAGATAAGAGGAAAGCCAATCATTCTATAACTCAGTTGATTGTATCTCAGTTTTCAGGGACTTGAGTCAATTGGGGACCAAATTCATTGATTTACATTAGAGATTAATTTGGTCCCACCAATCATATTACAGGTTATTCAAATTAAAGCTTTAATTCCCCTGGGGGAATTAAGAGTTTGCACTATTCATATAACAGCCATTATTTTAAATGTCATGATAGGTACAGTAAGATGGAAAAATATCTGCAATCAAATGTATTGTACCCTCAAAATGTATGCTAAGAGGCCCTCCATGTGAGGAAGTCCTCCTTGCCCTTTGCTTTTGGGTTAACCCCTCACCTTCCCTCAAACCTCCAAGGGCTCCATGACTCTGGGATCTGAATGAGGATACTGGTGGGAAGTGGGCAAACTGGAGGGGATGATGCAAATTGCCTTCCATTGGCCCTGAGGAGATTTCTCTCCCCCACCTCCCGTAGTACAGTCTCAGGTTGTCTCTCCCCCATTCTCCCACAGCTGGAACTGTTTCCCATTAAACAGGGGTCCCCAAAGCAGCCACTAACTGCAGAGGCCCTGTCAGTGTCGCTTCACAGGAGCCAAGCTGCTGGAGAGCAGTCGGGGTTGCTGGAAAGCAAGAGCCAATGTGGATATTGATAGTCTCTTCTTCCCACTGAGCCTCCAGAATCCTGTGGCTTCCAGTGGGCCTGTGAGGTTTCTGGGATTGCCCCTCTACCTGCTGTATTGGGGGAGCAAGCCCTACTTTCTCAAAAGAACAACTGGAGAGCACTCCTTGAGGAAAACCTCTCAGAGGCTGTTTCCTTTTAGTCCCTACTCATTTGTTTCTCTGCAGGAGGGGTGAGTCTGAAGTAATGAGACCTTACATACTGTAAATAACACAAAGAGAGGCATAGCAAGTCACTGGAGTATAAATAATTCTATGATATTTCCCCTCTATGGGATGAAGAAATACTGGTCTATCAAGCATATATATTTTCATATAGGTATAGCCATTGTACTATAAACTCATACGTTAACAGTATTTTAAAATTAAAATAATTCATATAGAAAAAAGCATCAGTTTGATGTGTTGTAGGTTTGTGCTTGCATGGAAAATTGCCCTATTTATTATCCATTCAGTTTTTAATGAAGCAGAACAAAAAGGCAGTAAAATGTATTGAATATATTGAGTCTAAATATTAATGATTGCTGGGCATATTCATAATATGTGTGCATAATGCTGAAATATATATTCACAGAGATAGACACAGTGTGTGTATCTGTGGGCGTTTTTACACACAATATAATGGAGGGAGGGAGGGGATACATAAAATTTCTTAGTGTACTTAGTATAAAATTTCTTAGTGTACTTAGTAATTCCCATGTGGCTAGGATTTTTTCTTCAGTGATATATATTCTATATGATCTGTTGATACTGTTATCTGAGTCTGATATTTCAAATGTCTCAAACCATCGTATGCCATCATGGAAGTGAGACGCAGAGATTGTTCATATGTCTGGCCAATTTGATTGCAATCTTTTTTTCTTTCTTGTAGAGAAGGAGGTGTTTATTTTGGATAGGCTGGTGTGCCATTATATACAGGGTTGCCAACTTTCTAATTGCACAAAACAGAACACCCTTGCCCAATCCCCGGCCCTTCTCTAATCCCCACTCACTCCAGTCCCTCTCCCTCATTTCTAGCCCCATCCTGGAGCCCGCAATCTCAGCTGGAGCTCTCACCCCCTCTCGCACCCCAACCCTCTGCCCCAGCCCAGTGACAGTGCGTGAGGGTGGGGAAGAGCAAGTGACGGAGGGAGGGGGGCTGGAGTGAGTGGGGGTGGGGCCTCAGAGAAGGAGCAGGATGGGGTGGGGGCTTGGGGAAGGGGCAGGACGGGGCAGGGGAAGTGTGTTCGGTTTTGTGCAATTAGAAAATTGGCAACCCTACCTGGCATTCCGGTCGAAAACCGGATGCCTGGCAACCCTACATATATATGTATTCAAAACATCTATGTTGAAGATCTGTTTCTTGGTACGCTGAGAAATTTTCATGTTCTGAACATTTTCTTGCAAAACCAAAGGCAAGGAAAACTTTCAACCTATATAGTGTCATCTCTGACAAAAGCATAGCTGAACAGTGGGACGCACTATCCAAGATGACATTTTGTGTTCCTCCCTCCAGCTACTTGGGAGGTTTAAAAGCTCTGTTTACATTTGAAAAATGCCAATGGCCAACAAACAGTTCCGTGCAGTTATAATGCCTTTTAACTACAGTGTGCATGACTTTGGTGATCCAGTGATGCAAGATCGTGTGTGACTTGTGCCTCTCTAGTTACCAAATTATCTTTGTGTCACTAATGTGTGAGTGGTGAGAAATCACCAAGGCATTTGTGTAGGTTGCATCCTGTTATTTACTGTATGCCATTGTTTGTATTTTTATGAAGCTAATGAATATGGGGGAAGTGAGCCTGTGATGCCAGCTGTTAGACCATTATAACTTCACAGGTTTTCTTTGTATTTTCTACCCTTACTAAAGGGATTCCTTTTTCATATGTGGGGAAATGCTATATTACCAGCCAATTAAAAAAAAGAGAGAGAGAGAGACTGAGAGAGGAATGTTAAGTGTTCCACAGTGCATTAGCCTTTTTTAACCAATTTTGGCCAGCCCTAATGTTGAGTTTAAATTTCGTAGCTACCTGTAGTTGCTGAGAGTTGATTTATGAGTGCAGGGGACAGGATCAGTAGCCAGCAAATTTTAAAGAAAAAAGGTGTGTGGGGGGGAGAGAGTTTTATGCCACAAAATGCTTCATCAGTGCCCAATTAAAACAATCAATCTTTTGTCAGCCAGCTGCACTTAACACCGGTTTGTTCTGAGCTGGAGTATTTGTCACAGAGAGTAGCCTTGTTAAGAATGTACTAGCTCATGTCATCCTTTAACTCTTTGAGGACCTTTGGGCATACATGCACAGAGCATACGTGCCTGAACACAACAACCATGAAGCGGTGTGGATTAGAGTGAATATGGTTGGAAAGCATTGCTGTTTTTGCAGTGTTCTCCGATGCAACAGCGTGTTGCATATCACAGGGATTTATTGCAAGCCATTTTTAATGATCTCCACTGTACTTCGTTCATTATGCCATTCCATTGCCAAAAACTGTAAATCTATTAACATAGTCCCTGGTGGTCTGCTGTAGACTGGTCTGAAATGGGGTAAAAATAATCCTTACGTTTTATCCCACTAAAACTAACCCCCCTACTACTACTACTGTGACATAGATCAGAAGCTTTAGAAGGCTGACAGCTGCCAAGTGTGTTTGCCAACAATTCATTTGTACACTTTTCAATTTACAGAACCAGCCCTCAGTCTCAGATTTTAATTTGGTGCTTTAGATGAAATCCTATTTGGGGAGATCAGCGAGAGGTTAACTAAAGCCAAGGCAGCTGCAGTGGTTAAAAGTCCACAGCTTTGATTTGACGCCAAACTGACATCTAGGTTTTGTTTTCTGTTTTACATTGCTCGTTTCCCCAGCCTGCAGCCACATCACATAATGCCACTGTTGTCAAGCATCGGTGAAAAACATTAGAAAGCTTATCACAGTATCATTCATTACCATACATTATAATGTTACAAACCCACAAATATCAGAGAAGGAAAAAAAAAGCAATGGATATTTAACATGGATGAATTTCTGAAAAAGCTTGGCTTTCTCGCTAGGAGGCCTATTGCTCCGACACTCTCCACTACCCCCAGTTTAAATCAAGCTAGTGATTAAGTCACAGCATTGTTTGAATGTAAAAGGCCACAGATGTATTTATGCACTACAAAGTGATACACACAAACAAAAATGAATCACAATGTGCACAGCATAGCAAATTAACATGTGCCAGATTGTGCTTTCCACTGAACTGTCTTACCTGTCTGGGATGAAAATCCTGACTGTTGCTGAAACGTTTATATCCCAGTGGAACTGAAGGATACAAATGCACACATCCTCTCTGACCCTAAAGTAAGTGGAAGGAGATCTAATAATAATAGACCTTTTGTATCTGTATATAACAGTGTTTTGCAAAAGTGAGCTAAGCATTAGTAAACTCATGTAGTAGCTGATAGCAAGTGGTTATTGACTTGACCAAATCCAATGGACAACACAAATCCAGTCCCACAAATCCAGTCCCAAGTCTCTTGTGGAGCCCAAAATAGTATGGCAGTATGAGCAATGTAACAATAGCCACCACAGTCTGTTGATATTGACCATTGCCATGCCAGTTGTGTGTAATATTCTGCAATGGGCCACAGACAAGAACTTTCAACTGAACAAATATCTGAGTTGGCTGAATGGAATTAGGACACATGTAGGATACGTATTTGATGAAAGAGTTTTACTATATCCAAGTAACATGGAGGCAGTTGTACAAATGGAAAGTATCCAAAAACTGAAGCTTTACAGAGATTCATGAACATGTTAACATAGATACTTATGTGTAATTTGTCATATTTAAGTGTGCCACTTCTAATGCTGCTTGAGAATGGCAAGGAATGGAACTGGGAAGATTGGGAACAGCCATGGGGAGTTTTTTTTAAAAAAAAATAAGTTGTCACAGAAGCACTTGCACTGAAATATTTTGTGATTAATGAAAAACGTAAGGTCTCTGTTGATGTAAGCTGACTGCGGTTATCAGCTATCCTTTAAGATGATCACCAAGTGGCATAAGCTTCTGTGCTAACAGAACTATAACCAGATATGCTGACAACTGGTTTTAGTTGGAAGCAATTTTTATAAATGTTTATGGACAGTAGTCAAATGAGGCAGAAACAGAGTGTAAGGTTTTGTAAGTCATATTACAGACCCTATGTAAAAGTACCAACTAGATTTCAGAAAATGACATTGAGAACCTGATTTGGTACACACTAAAGTCAATGGAAAAAGTCCCATTGATTTCATTTTAGAGGATGAAACACAAACATACTCATTAAATGTTCAATAGTGTTACAAAATGGATTTTTTATAACAAATATGCTTTCAAGGCCACTTATCACTAGGATCCCGAGGAAGAGGTGTTTCAAGTAAATATGGCTCAAGTTACTTATTTCCAAAACAAAATTTTAATAAATGCAAACAAAAATGATATAACCTTACCATTATTTCCCACCTTTATTCTAGTATCCACATAGTACATTTATTCCATCCAACAAAGTCCATGATCCTGGACAGAATCTTTCTAGTAACACTGCAGCTTCCAGATAGCCTGATTTCTCTGTCCACAGACACGTAAATCCCGTTAAAGTCAACGGGAGTTTTTCATGTCATGGGTGTGGAGAATCAAGATGTGGAGCTCCGGATCTTCTTATACTGTTGAGTGATATTACATTATATTTCCACTTAATCGTAATGCTCACTTTTACTTCCTTGCTGTATTTCTGCTGGTCATGGCATGTAATCGGCAAAGCAGGAGGGGGAAATTCCTTTTTTTCTGTTTCTTCCCTTAAGGAAGATATAAATAAGTTTAGTATTAAGCCTAAATGTAGTCACCCATATGTGCATTTGCTACTTTAGATTTGTGAACACTGATATGATGAGTTAAAAGAGGGACTGCTACCTTGTCTCAGTGAAGTAAATTATTGAACCCCAGAATGGGAGCATCAAATCTGTGGAACTTTTACAGTGATTTTTGTGAAATGTCAAATTATGCCTGAAGAAAGATAGACAGCTGTAACTCATAAGCACTGAAGACACAGATGAATTGCAAGGTCAAGTTTCATTCTGGAATACAGCAACTGAATTTATGATTGGTTTTTGTTGGGTTTCTCCACCTGAAGAAAGAATGAAATTAGGCTCACAAGATTGTGTGAGTGCACACAGAAGGGATAGCTCATTAGAAGGGGAAAAAATGACATGAGCTAGGCAAGAATATTTTCTGTTTTGGGGAAAATTGAAAATTGTGTGTGTGGGGGGGGGGAAAGGAATTCATGGCCAATTTTGATTGATTTTTTTGACATGTAAAATGAAGACTCGGACATCTTAGATGTATGAAACTAATGTCTCTTTATGATGTAAAGCTTAAAAGAATAACCTGAGGTGAATTGGTGATATCAGGATATGAGTTACACCAGGGATCAGCAACCGGCGGACAGCACATCCCTCGGCCCGCGCTGCTTCCCGCAGCCCCCATTGGCCTGGGACGGTGAACCACGGCCAGTGGGAAGGCATAGATCAGTGGTAGGTAACCAGCGGCTCGGGGGCTGCACGCAACCCATCAGGGTAATCCGCTAGCAGGCCACGAGACAATTTGTTTACATTGACCATCCGCAGGCACGTCCACCCGCAGTGCCCAGTGGCCGTGGTTTGCCGTTCCTGGCCAATGGGAGCTGCGGGAAGCAGCGGCCAGCATGTCCCTGCAGGTTGCCCACCACTGGCATAGATGGTCCTAGTGTGTTTATAATCCAGGATGTACACTTCAAATAGGATTTAAACCTCAGACAGTGAGGGACTAGGGAGAGTGGTTACATTTATTGTGTTAACTCCCTTTAGTGTACTTAGAAAAGAACAAGATTTAAATACAAAGAATGGTTAACAGACTGAGCAAGAATGGAATGAAATACAAATCCTAGAGCCTATCTGATCAGTTTCACACTGGTGCCACTTTATTGACTTCATTAGAGTCACTCCCAGGGTTTAAATTCTTATAGAGTATTTCCTGGAGACCCCATACGCTCCCACCAAACTATAAAAACTCTGGGGGGGCGGGGGAGAGGGAGGGAATATTTACCGATATTCCACTCCGGACAGCTCCAGCTGAATTTAAGCCCTAATCACTCCTGATTTGACACTTCAGCAACTGAGATCAGAATCTATTCCTAAGAGTTGTGCCCACCTTTTCAAATGGTCTCATTAATATATTAGCCACCAATGGATGTGTTCTGGGTCTCTCTGGATATTTTGGTGGCTGGAAACACTAGTTGGATTATCATCAGTTTACTGTAAAATAAATTTTGTCTTTGACAAGTAAACAATCGCACTTTGCTTGCACTTTAGTACAAAAGCTCCTTGGCACGCTGGCCGTGTTAATATTATAGTATAATCTGAAGCCGATTCATATGTCAAAATTTACCCCTGTAATCTATATGTGATTCGCCTTTGCCCCTAGATATTCAAATCAAAGAACTGTTAGTGTGAATGCACCTGCTGATATCTGTTGCCACAGCTGGTACAGAGGAAGAGGTGGCCTCTTGAGTAGTGAGGGCCTCAATCAAATATGCTTTTAAAGATTAAAATAAACAACTTGAAGTACACTTGAAAGCAAACAGGAGGCCAGTGCAATCTAATCTCAATAGTTCCCTCCACTAAGCATAGTTCCCTCCACACATTTTGTACCACATGAAGACTGAGTGGTCTGTAAGTGTAGTCTCACATAAAGGGTATTACATTCATCCAGTCTGGGGATGACACAGGACCAGACACACATTCATTTGGAAGTAGGGCACATTTTGTGTGTGTGTGGGGGGGGGGAAGCTTGATTTTCAAATTTAAGGGCCTGCTTCTAATACATTTTGAGATCCTAATATTTTTATTGCAAAATTATAGACATGTATAAATCATTAACTTCTACATTGAGTTATAAAGTACAAAAGAAAAAAAAATCAAGGTTCAATACAATCAATTTGATTTAAAAACAGAGAACTCACTAGATTATTACAATTATTATGGACAGAAAAGTAACTTATATATTGTCCCTTTCTTTCACAACTCTTGTCATACCTGAAAATAGTACAGAAAGAGAATAAATTTGGAGCCAGTGAATGAATCTGTCTGCCTACAGGGTGTAAGTATTTATGTATATAATGCATACACAATACATATATGAAAAGAAGTATAGAAGGACACACACCATGTTTCTTGATGTTTATGGGCATCATATTGGGATTTGTATAAGACACAAGAGCCCAAATATAACCATATTAAAACTCCAGGCTACATAGAAAACTTCACCATAGTTATTGATAGGGTAGGTCTGTCTCAGAAGGCTTAGTTACATTTTTTTTTTTTTAGTATTTCTGAACTGCATAAAACCTCAGTTCATGACAGCACTTAAGCATGAAGAACAGGAGTACTTGTGGCACCTTAGAGACTAACAAATTCGTTTGAGCATAAGCTTTCGTGGGCTACAGCCCACTTCATCGGATGCATAGACTGGAACATACAGCAAGAAGATATTTATACATACAGAGAACATGAAAAGGTGGAAGTAGCCATACTAACTGTAAGAGGCCAATCAATTGAGATGAGCTATCATCAGCAGGAGAAAAAAAACTTTTGAAGTGATAATCGAGATGACCCATAGAAGGTGTGAGGATACTTAACATGGGGAAATAGATTCAATTAGTGTAATGACCCAACCATTCCCAGTCTCTGTTCAAATCTAAGTTAATTGTATCTAATTTGCATATTAATTCAAGTTCAGCAGTCTCTCTTTGGAGTCTGTTTTTGAAGTTGTTTTTTTTGCAAAATTGCCACCTTCAAGTCTGTCATTGAGTGGTTAGAGAGGTTGAAGTGTTCTCCCACTGGTTTTTGAATGTTATGATTCCTGATGTCAGATTTGTGTCCATTTATTCTTTTGCGTAATTCCTGTGAAGTCAATGAGACTTAATCACATGTTTTCATGAATCATTACCAAAATTTAGAAGCCGTTGAGGAGATCCTGTAACTGTTTCTTCCCAGTCCCCAGAAGCATTCTATATGTTTTAAGCTCTTTCTGTGTTAAAATTTCACTTAATTCCACCACAAGGATAATTAATGCTGGGTTTGGGATTAAGGTGGCATTTTTTTGTTTGTCTTTTTTTAATTGCCAAGTGCATTTAAATGCTCATACATAAATTTAAGTGTGTTAATGCTGCCGTGGATATTATTTTGTGGAGTATTACCATAACTGTGCACATAAATCCAATATTAACGTATTGAAATTGTTAGTTTCACTCCTATCTACATATGTCTGTGTGAATATATGTGACTTGCAGGGCAGTTGTGGTAATCATTTTGGGTGAAGCTTTTTACAGATAAGACACTAAATTATAAGATATTTGTGATCCAGGTGTTTAGTTGTGCATTCTTTGAACCTAGTTGCACTCTCTTAAGTGCAAGTCATTAACATCCAGTGTTTGTTGGTGGAATTTGTGTTTTGTAAAATAAATAATTCCAAACGGTTAAAAATCAACGTATGATGAACTGATGCATTATTTTATCTGTTGAAGATATAGAAATGTACAGCGTTTGTTAAACTAAAAACAAACATCTCCCCACAAAAAGTGTTTTCAGCTGTTATGTTTTTAAATTGCTCCCTAACAGCACATGCTTTGATTGCATGAGACGGGAACTTTACAGAAGGGAAGTGGATGGGGCCTCCCAGTAATGGTATAAGTCAGTCATCTTCAGGAAAATTTGGCTATCTCCTCTCCCCACTAGACCATATATGCTGTTTCTGGCTTCCTCATTGCAACTATATATTGTAGTCCCCTCTATGGGCAGTTAATACTGGTTTGAGGTCCGTTGCAATTTCCATTTTGGATTGTTTCCAGGAGAGCATATCATAGAGCAGTGATGGGCAACCTGTGGCCCATGGGCCACATGCGACCCATCAGGGTAATCTGATTGCGGGTCGCGAGACATTTGGCTGACGTTGACTGTCCGCAGGCACCGCCCCCCCGCAGCTCCCAGTGAACGCAGTTCTCTGTTCCCGGCCAATGGTAGCTGTGGGAAGTGGCGAACAGCACGTCCCTGCGGCCCCTTCGCCTGCGGGCGCTGCTTCCCACAGCGGATTATTAGTTGTCCATTTCCTGCTCTGGAAACAGTACAAACTTATATTTTGAAGGATTTGAAATTTTAGAGAAGTTATATTTCATTAACACACAAACACACACACACACACACACAAGAAGGGCAATTGCCATGTCTGATTTAGTTACATCCAAACGACTTGACTAAAATGTAGGCGTCTGTGCCCATAACAACAAAGTCAAAATAGACTTCCCATAGGACAAGGGGTACAGAAACCAGGAAGGTTTCTAAACCAGAGTAATATAGCTGGAACCTAAGAGTAATGGTTCCAGAGCAAAGTCCACAAGTTGAAATAAATGAGTCCCAGGAAAAAACCAAATTAGCTCTGTGTGTTGGAGAAAGCAATATTTTATTATAAATTGCTATTTCAGTATTGCCTAATGTCCCACCCGAGATCAGATTCTCCTAGTTATAGGTAGTCTGTGTCCTAAAGACCATGAAACTGTATCCAACAAAAGGTGGATGACAGGAAGTATTATCCTCTTTTTAGTTTCTTGTCTAATTTTTGAGGTTGGATTTTTAATAATAAAATATTTGGCAAGTATTCACAAAACTGCAAGGTGTCTTAAATTAGTGTTGTGATTTTTATGCGGATAGTAGGTTTTGGTGTGTTTATATTAGCGTATAGTGTATCTAAACTTGCATTTACCCTTTGCATGAGAAATGTATAATTTCATTAAGTAATTAGGGATCTACCATTGCCATAGGCTGTTTCCTTTTAAAGGTGTTGACATTCTCAGTATTGAATTGTGACTGGGTTGAATAAGGACTTAGAACAGACCTCCAACTTGGTGCCTTATCATAAAGCGCACTGTACCTATCGACTGTGGTTTCATCCCTGATAGATGCAAAGGAATGCTGCTTAGGGTAGAAAACAAGACTGAGGATTTTTGAGGAAAGCTGGTATTTTGAAGCTGGCACAAATTAGCTCAAGTAATGATTGAAAATTGGCAGTGCTGTGCTGTAGGAAAATCTGCTCCAGCATGTCTATTCCTGCAGGATTGGCTTTTCTATTGGTCCAGCAGACAGAGAAGGGAATGAAAGCAAACATAACAACAAATATTTAGAGGCATAATCTTATCTCCCTTTATCCAGAACTTTTCAGTGAATTAAAATAATAAATCCTATGAAGAAATATGGTGCTTGTTACGTTGGTGAATAATGTATTCAGAAGGCTGTCTGACCAGTCTTGTCCTCACAAAAATTATAGAAAAGAGCTATTCAGTCATACCCTATGCACTTTAGTAAAATATCAGATCTTCTAAACTTGTTCCTGCATCTATAAAAGTGAAGATTGCAGAAATATTCTCCATCACCCCTATGCTCCATTTGAGAAGTTAATGAGCTATAAAATATCATTTTATTTTGGCTTCCCTACACAGTGCTTTCTTATCTGGATATTTGCTTCTAATCTTTTGGCATTATCACTTGCTTTAGGCTGCGTTTTAAATCCCAAGAACTTTTTTTTTTTTTTTTTTGAAATAAGATACTCAGGAATACAGGAATTCCTTATTTTCTCTACTTATTTATCAGGCTTTTTCAGCATGTATAACTAAATGATATGTGGGGGACAGAGAAATGCCGAATGCATCATTAATCCATTTATTTATTTAATATTTCCAGTTTAGCTCTTTCCATTGGTTGAATTGAAAAGGCATTTTCTTGGTTCTGCTTATGGTGCATCAAAACAATGGTTCATGATCATTCTTGAATTTCACTGTTCTCAAATTTCTTGTAATATGTTTGAATAATATGGCCAAGATTTTCAAAAGTGATTTTTGTGTGTGTGTGTGTGTGTGTGTGTGTGTGTGTGTGTGTGTGTGTGTGATATATCTATATATAGTACTGTATACCCTTCCTCCCTCTCTCCACCCCGGTCTGGTAGGATATACTGTATATATTACAAACTTGGAGGTAAGTGCTGAAGGCACTCCGAGCACTCAGCTGTACAGACTCCAGCCATCCAGTGAGTTCCAACTTTTTACATTCTGTGTAGCAGATAATTACTTTACTTCAGGCCTGCACAGCTAGTAAAGCGGAAAGGCCATATTACTCAAAAGAAAACAGCTGAGGGCCGAAACCCCCCGGCCCCGCTGAACCCCCCCCCAGCGCCGCCCAGCCCCCCCCGAAACACAACACCCGCCCCACGGAAACAACCCCCCCCAGCGCTGCCCGCCCCACAGAAACAAGCCCTCCTTTCCCAGCGCCGCCCCACCGAAACAGCGGTATTGAACCTTGGTAATATGTTATAGCGGGCCCCTAAGGTAGTATAATTAAGGTAAAAGAAAAATGGCTTTTTGGCTAGAAGTAGAATAAGATCTTTCCCCCACTTTGTAATCAATTGCCCTGTTGAATGAATGAGGTGTGAACGAGGAAGGCGTGGAAGGCAGGCACCTCCAGACAGCTGCAACCCTTGGAGAGGGGATGGGAGCCAGACCAGATCAGTAGAACAGGTCAGCCACTGACTCGCCGCTCGCCTCCTCAGCCCCCCTCCCCCAGCTTGCCTACTCACCCCCTGCCACTGCCCACCCGCTTGCCTCCTCAGCCACCTCCTCCCCTGCTGCCGACTCACCTGCCCCACCGCCACTGGCCACCCGCTCGCCTCCTCAGCCCCCCACACCCCTCAGCTCACCTACTCACCCCCCGCCACTGCCCGCTCACCTCCTCAGCCCCCCTCCCTCACCCGCCGCTTGCCTACTCACCCCCCCCGTGGGCCACACAGTGAGCCCGCCTATTCACCCCCCCGCGGGCTGCACAGCGAGCCCACGCAGGCCGCATGCGGCCCCCGGGCCGCATGTTGTGCAGGCCTGCTTTACTTAGTTCTTCCAGAAACTGAAATACCCTGGGCACAGTTCCTTTAAATTGCAACACAAAAGATCAAATCAGCAGTTTTCAAACCAGATCCTTAGTGTAGGTCCCTAAAAGATGGGAGTCTCAGCACCCCTCCATAATATCCTCACTGGATGTTGTTGCCTTATGTCTTCCTCCTACAGCTGGTCTGGCCTGGGAGCAACAGGATGTCTCTCTGTTTGGCTCTTAGATGCTCCATTTCCAGCTGTGGGTTGTTTGCTGCCCAGTCTTGCCTCCACAGCTTACTGCCTGTGTCCCACACATAGCCTCTGGCTTTGTCTTGAGCCTGGCCTCAGACTGTACTTTCTTTTCCTGGACACTGGGTATTATGGATCTCTCAACTGGCTGGATGTAGAACTGGGGGACAATGCACTGTCCATTAAGTTCATTAGAATATGATATCCTAAAAATAATTCATAGATATTGCTGAAAAAGAATTTTAAGGCTTAAAATTTCCTCCTTTCTGTGTAAAAACAGCAGCAGCAAATTATAGTAAGTACAGCAATCCAAACTTAAAAGAAAAAGCTTCCCCAGACCCCTAAGCTGATTTAAGGAATGTTTGTTTGACATCTTTTTATTAAAATTCATACTTTGGCATTCTCCCAAGCTGGTGAGTTCTTTCCCCATAGATATGAGAAACAGTAAAACCCATACAACTGTATTCAAAGGAGAAGTATGTATTGCCAGGGTTAGTAGCTGAAAACGGACGATTTCAAACCTAGATGATGAAACTTTGTCAAGGAACGAAGAAGTTATGTAGGGAAAAATGAGAATCTGCCTTAGTGTATTGTTTCTCCTACATTTTATATTCAATAACCAGGATCTACTCCCAAATTGCAAAAACTTTAATGACATATATTTTTCAATCAATAATAACTTGATTATCTAGAATCATACCCCTGACTAAATCAAATTGACTAATACCATAAAATTTGGTGTGTCAACCATTTGTCAATATAAGCATACAGATTCATAAAATTGAATATAATTTACGTAAGTAGAAGAGTTGACTGCCACAATATAGGAAGACAAAGGAGGAAATCTCCATATAAATCAGGCTGCTAATAAATGCTTTTAATGTTTGATTAATGCATTGTGATGTCACATGGGGTGGGTTCAGAAAGTAGATGCACTTTCCTTTGCTCCATCATTGTCTTCACCTTGGGTGAAATCCTCATCTCTTTAACATCAATAGCAAAACTATCATTGACTTATTTGGGGGCAGAATTTCACCCCTTTCATTATCAATGACATTAACCAACACTGTGACCAAATGGGAGAGATTAAAAGAGAGCTAGAGAATGTTTCGCAAGAGTGGGTCAAAAGAACATATTTGTTTAGCAAAACAAAAATTGCTAGTATACTTATGGAGAAGAAGGTCTGAACTTTGCAAAAGAAGAAGACATGGACTTCTCTCTGGATGAAATTGAGGACTTGGTTTATTGCCATGGTTTAGTAAATTTTGACCAACTCTAATCATAATAGTTTTCAAACAAACATACGACACTGCTGAAATAAACAAAGCATATTGTTGCCTGCTACTCCTATCATGTATCGGACTGAAGCATTCATTGAATTTTCTGTATATCTTTATATTTTCATTCTAAAAAGGAGAACATAGTTAAATTGGCCACATGTCCATGGATTGTCCCTGCTTTAAAGAACTTCCCTATTATCTATCTGTTTTGTTTCAGTTCTTATAAACCAATACAGATTGCCCAACTGACAGCTATTGAAATTAATGTCAGGATAAATGACAGCATGTGAATCTCAAGAATTGCCTACACCAAGCTTTGAGTTGACACTTTGTCCTCCTCCTGGATTCCACTGAGCAGGGCCAGCTCTAGGCACCAGCAAAACAAGCTGGTGCTTGGGGCGGCACATTTTTAGGCCAGAATGCCGCCCCTAAAAATGTGCCGCAGCCGCCCTAGCTCACCTCCGCTGCTGCTGCCTGGGAGGGAGGGGGAGATCCCGAGCGGCCGCGGTGCGCGAAACAG